>NC_058519.1:293662582-293682582 GCF_904849725.1 Hordeum vulgare subsp. vulgare
CCCCGTCTACTAAAGCATATCAAAATAAAGTTCATCGTCTCGGGCCAAGTAACAAGGGTGTTGGGTGCCTACCACATGATACTACATAAAGATCAAAATTTCCAAGTACCTACTTTGCATGCAATTGGGTGAAGAAAGGTAGAACTACATTGCATAAACATAGGTAATAACATGATCAAAGTGACTTGCCTTGTTGATGGTTGTCGAATTCGAGCGCATATAGGTAACAAGCTTCGCACTCCGGATAATCTATCGACACAAACAAATTCACACAATAAGCATCACAAGGACAAGAAATCAAAATAACACAACTTTCAAACAATAGCTATAGCAAAATAAAGTGAAATTGCCCTTACATAACCAAAACAGAATTTGTTTCGGTGAAAACCCCATGATGAAGTATTTAAACAAAATATGCAAATTAACCTACTAATCACTATTATCAATAGTGATCTGTAGCAAAAAGAATCAATTAAAAAGCTATTTTTTTAAAGTCCCGGTATAAGCAAAACAATATTTAAATCAAATCTGTTATAACTCAAATTTTGTGAATTTAAACATAGTCAAATTATATATTTTCGGAAACTACAAGAAATTTTTGATCTAACGCAAAAAGAATCACTTTAGTTGGATTTGTAGATTAAAAGTTATAGGGAAAACAAAAACAGAACTAATTTTGTTTTATAATTAAAATAGAAAAGGATTATGATGACGTGGCAAGATCTGATTGGCCGCATCTGTGCGCTGCTAGAACTAACTAATGAACGACCAATAAGTAATAAAAAGCTTCGGTTAACTTAATAGGTTGACCGGTTCTTTTTGAAGAACCGAAGGGGTACGCCCCTTTTAATCTACACCGTAGATCTTTGATCCAAAGGTAAAATAAAACAAAAATAAAAAAAGAAGAGATGAGGAGAACCTCACCGTTGCTGGCAGAGAAGAGGCTTTCTCCGACGAGGTGGGCTGCTCCGGCGAGGTGGGGAGGTTGCCGGCGGGGATGGGGACGGCGAAGGAGGGGGTCGGCGCTTGGGGAGGGGCGCATGTGTCTTGGGGCGAGGAGGGGGGTTGCTGGGTGTCCCTGTCGAGCTCCTAGACCCTGGCAGTGGGGCGCCAGCGGTGTGGGGGTCCTACAGGGCAAAGGGAGACGGGGTAAGGGGGGAGGGCGACGTGGGGTGCAGCGGCATGGGTAGGAGGTGGCATCGAGTACCAGGGGGTGCTGGGTGGCACGACAGGGGCGACCAAAAGGCTCCCGGAGCTTCGGCTCCAGCGAGATTTGGGGCGGGCGGCGTGACGACGTGGGGCAGGGGGTGGTCGTGGTGTTGGGGAAAATGGGGTGCGGAGGCCGGTGGGGTTCTTATAGGGGGCAAGGTGGCTCGGGGAAGGAAGGGAGAGGGAGATCAGGCAAGTGGAGATCTCTGTCTCAATTGCCAAGTAAAGTTCCTGAGCACGGGAAAAGAAAGACGTGTAGCGACCCGACTCAAGACGAGTCAAGCCTGTGTGTTTCTGTGCCATCCCTGAATCGTACTCTTACTCGTCGAGAAAAACATCTGCAACATAAGACGTTGCAGCCGTGTAGGTCAGCATATTGAATATGCCGGCAAGTCACATAAGAGAGGGGTAAAATGTCATCTATACTATATGCATATATGGCAGGTGGGGTTGTAAGTTTTAGCGTAAAGCAATTTTTTCTCCTACAACAAGAGAGGGCTAAAAGCAAAATGTTACTACTTTGTTGGTTGTTAACGAGATGGTTCCGCCAACCAGTTCTCGTACCCGAGTTGTCAATAATTACCCTCATCAAATATATTTAATGGTGTTGAGAAATCCAGATAACTTCAGTTCCTTTGGCTCAAGTTGTCCATGACTGTGGACACGGCTAATCGATTAGGTTTGAGTACTCTGTAGAGTTTTGCACACGTTCCCCACAAGATTTGATCGCCTCCGAGTATGTCCTCGCACTTCAGGGTGTTTGAAGACCGGATGATCAAAACATGGTCTTTCAACGGGTCCCTCTGAATCCCTGTTGGTGCCCATCTAATCCTACCGTTCTTCTACATCTGCTAGCACCGCCTGTCCAGAGTCGCCATGTTGTCCAACCAAGCCAGAGCCCATAATGACTTGTGGCTGTGCAGGTAAGCGTTGGGTCTTGAAAATATCCGTCCGTCTCTTTAAGCCTGGGTGAAGCTTTTTGTAGGATGTCATGGCCTCTCCAGCATCCCAGGTCATTCACTGGGTTCTCCAGGGAGCCGATCAACCGTCCTTCACCCAGAGTTGCATTGCGTTCGAGGTCTTGAAAATCTTGTCTTAACCGGTCTTGATTATTTAATCAACCTCGCATCACTAGTGTTATGCACTCAACCGAAATCCCGTCTACTCAAGCATAGCAATACGAAATTTGTCGTCCCGGGGCCAAGTATCGGGGTTGTTGTGTGCCTACCACATGATACTACAATCTATACTAAAATTTCCAAGTACATACTCAGCATGCAATTGGGCATAGGATGGTAGAACTACGATGCATAAAACATAGGTGATAGTATGATGAAAGTGACTTGCCTGGTGATGTTGACGAAGAAGAATTTCTCGACAAATAACTTGATAGACTACTCGTCACTCTCCGATGAAATCTATATAACAAACATATCATTCACATAAGCACTCATACTAGCAATCATTCTAGCAATCAAAACAAAAGAGAGAGCGAATAGGAATCCGAAGGAAACTTCAAATAAGACTAGGGAGTCTTCTACTACATCAAACACTAACTAGTTTTTTTGTCCGACGGAAAATAATAACAGGGAACTAAGATATAAATTTAACTAAGATAAAATAAAGTATTTTTCACCAAACTATTTGAAAGTATTTCCAAACGGGATTTGAATCAGTGGAGAAACCAATTGCAAGTTACTAAGGAACTAGAATTGATTTCATGATAACAAATAAGTTTCAACTCCATTGGACTTAAGTATCAAAAGTTATGGGCTAAACAAAATTGGAACTAATTCTGTCACAGATTTAAAACAGAAAACCAAATCTAATGACGTGGCACGATCTGATTGGCCGTATCCGTGCGCTCCTAAAACTAACTAACGAACGGCCCCTATGTAGGAAAAACGATTCGGTTCACTTAACTGGTGGACCGGTTCTTTAAGAGAAACCAAAAGGGTATGCCCCTTGTAATCTACACCGTAGATCTTGATCTAATAGGCAAACCAAAAAGAAATAAAAATAGGATGAGGAGAAGGAGCCTTACCGTTACTGGCAGGGGCTAGAGGCCTTCTCCAACGAGGGGGTGCAACACCGGCGGGGTGGGTCGCCGGGGGGGTGCGGGCGGCGTAGGGGAGTGGCGGCGAGGCTCCAGGGGGGAGAGGGGGAGATGGAGAGGGGTGCAGGGGGGCGACGGGAGGAGCAGGGGCTTCCTGGTCGGGGCGATGTGGAGGAGGCCGCAGCTCCGGCGAGGCTGCAGGGCGAGGGGGTGCGGTGGAGCGGTGGTGGGGAGGTGGCGGCGAGGTAGGGAGGGCTCGGCAGGAAGGGGAGGGACTTGCAGGGGGGCGACGGGGTGTAGTTCCTGGCGAAGAGTCCCTGGCAGGAGTTCTCGTGGGGATGGGGAGGGGTGCAGGTGGGGGGCGACGGGGTGGGGTGGTGGAGAAGGTGCAGGGGCGATGGGAAAGTCAGCGGGGGTGGGGAGGGGTGCCAGGGGGCGAGGTGGGGCTGGAGCGAGGGAGGGAGTCCGACGAGGCTCTCCCGGGGCATGAACTCCGGCGAGGTGGCACGCGAGCTAGAGGCGAGGAGAGCGCTGGGTTTCGAGGGGAATGGAACGAGGAGGCCATGGGGGTTCTTATAGAGGCGACGGGAGGCGCCGGGAGGAAGTATAGCTCTTGAATCCCGGAGGTGAGGATTTCTCTGTCCATGGCTAAGGAAGGTCCTGTGCACGTGAGGAAGGAGATAGTGGAAGAAGAAGATCCTGTTGGGCCAGTTTTTGGAAAGGTCTTAATGGTCCACCGTTTATTTCCATTTAAACACGATTTCTTTCCTTTTTCAAAACTAGGAAACTAAAACGGTAAAAGGGAAATCAAATCAATTCGGAATATAGAGTTTCTATATACTAAAATTATCAGAAAAATAAAATCTAAAAGATGGGCATTTTTTCCACGGCCAAAATAAATACTAAAAAAAATTGTTTTTCCAAAAAATCCCTAAAAGCATTATTTCTTTTTGCAATTATTTTCTCAAATCAAATTGTGTTTCCTTGGCTCAAAATACTTCGACAAATGCCCCTCGCTCCGGAGGGTCATGTTCCTCCTCTCTTTTCTGTTTGACAGAATATTATTCCCCGGCATTTCTTGAGTGGAGGGAAAATAGAATTTGCAAATTAAAATCGAAGGAAATTCAAATGCCAGCTCCATTCAATTTCTTTATAGTTGAAGAAGTCATGTCATCTTCTCTCATTGCTTTTAAAAGATTGAATTTGAATTCATCGGAGATGGGGAAAGTCATTTTATTCCCTCTCATTGAAAAGTTTTTGAAAAGTTTCAAATTTCACACAAGTTTCAATCACTCAAGGAAACAAACAAACAATCTAATAATTATTTTAACATTCCAAAATTTGGGATGTTACAAACCTACCACACTTAAAATGAATCTCGTCCTCGAGATTCGGAGGGGCTAGAAAGAAAGGTTTGGGTTTGGGGGTCTTCTAACAAATCCAACCTCTGGCAAAGTGGGATGCTACCACACTTAAAATGAGAGATACTGGTCCCTTAAGATTTTAACAATCCTCTGGGGTTTTGGCATCTGACTCCTCACAGTCTTCATATCTTCCGTTATATTCATAACGTCTCCATAAAAAACGAGGGCTCTTCCATTGATATAAGCTTCCTCCGTTACTGGGTCTTCTTAACTGACAGTCTCGTGATCAACTCTAATTAACCTATCGATGATTCTCATGGTGGTCTACCATTTGTGGTTATCCTGCAGAGAGAAGGGTCTTGGTTTCATTCTCACCGTAAAATTTCCTACGCGTGACAACAAATGCCATGTACATGGGACTTTCAGTATACCATTCTAAGGCTTAAACAAAAGCTTCAAAGAACGTCGTCTCTCTATATGGGTAAGTCTCTCAGATTTACCATTCCGAATAGCAAGATAAATGATAAGAGTAAGTCGTCATGGTGATCAATCCATTCCGCACCCAAATCATTTCTCTGTATAAGGTTTAGCGAATATCGCATTCTAACACTTGGGCGTCCTCATAAGCGTTGCAGAATTTCTCTTGTCCACGAACGAAGTTCGGATAATCCATTGGTTCTGCAAGCTGAGTGAAACATCTATCGTTTCTTCACCACTTTCAGGTTGTCGTATGCTCCTAAGAAAACGTTTGCTGATCCATCATAGTTTCTTCCATAAATCATATTCATTTCATAATCAATCCTTATTACATCCTTGCTTTCTTCAAAATTCTAACTCAAAAGTAATTTATTACAAATGCTGCCATCCACATTGTTCGGTATGGTCGAGCATTTCTGCCAACTTTATTCATCTGTCTCTCTTGGAGGTACTTTAGTTCCACTGGAACTTTCCGAGGTGCTCCTTGAAATCATCCATCTTTTGCTTCATCATGGTGGTCATGAGCTTCATCTCCATCATCTCCGCATGCACTTCACTCAGGTATTCCTGGGTATGACGGAGTCTTGCTTCAAGTATTTCTCCGATCTGACGTATGGCTTCCATGGCAGCTTCACGAACAGCATCAAAGAAGGTTGCTCGTGGTACACGTGAAATGAAAAAGTATTGCCCCATAGTCTTTGGACAAACTCCTTTCACACGGTGGAGATGTACTTCCACATACCAAAGTTCTAGTCCACTTTCCATGAATGGGTAGCCTTTGTAGACTGCATCTCCTTCAATATGAATGTGCTTCATCATGTCCTTCAGGATTTTCGGGTAATCATGATCACTGGTCAGGGTCATGATCGTTTTAGGGCCCTTGAGGAATGACTCGTAGAGAGTTGTCATCTGCAGGGGTCAGTAAATAGGTACTCAGAGGAATGTATGTGTCTCCTTGGTAATCATGGTACATTCCTACTCAGTGGATCCTGTGGGTTTACCGATTACTACCACAATAAAAATGAATTATACTCATGCCTGCGTAGACCATATTTTCTCTTATCCTCATAAATATTCAGAGATCTTTGTTCGAAGAGAAACAACGCATACAGTTTCAACATAGGCAATCATAAGACAATAAATTCCATTTATTCATGATGTTATTACAATCTCAGGGACTTCTGTTACAAAAAATTTCACTACATGATCTCATGAAAAACAAGAGTTCTTCAGATTACACTAATTGCTGCGGTCAAAACTTAACTACTCCTTTTTAGCTTTCTTCCTTTGTGGACAATCGCTAGCAAAATGTCCTGCTTCCTTGCAACGAAAGCAAATGAGTTCTGACAAGTCTCGAGGCGTCTTAGTGTTTGCTTTTGTTCCTTGGGTTTCCGGCTTCCTTCCTGAGCACATGTATTTGTGGTGGCCAAATTCCATACACTTGTAACATCTGACATGACTCAGGTCTATATCTACAGAGATTTGGCTCTTCTGAGGGTACTTTTTCCTCTTTCTGGACTCCTTTATTTTGGCAAGTTCTTCTATTTCAAGTGGATCAATCTACACTTTTTCCGTCGGGAAGTTTCCCTGATACTCTTGGCTTCCCTTCGTGCAATCCTGTGAATGATGTCCTTCTTCTCCACATGAGTAACATGCATTGGAGAAAAATCTGGTCAGACCTTGTCCATCAGGGTCTTCAATATTTCCGTTCATCACCGGTTCTTCTAGAATCTTCTTCTTGAGGGTTTCCTTCACTGCATCTTTCTTCTGCTTGACAACTTGTTGCACCTTGGGGTAAATGTGACACTGAGCTGGGTAGTGGGTGGTTCCTTCACAAAGGAAACAAGTCACCTGACTACTTGGGCACTCCTCAGCTGGGTGATTTTCTTCACAATGAGTGCATCCATCCTTGTGTTCTTCCTGGGTGTGTCCTATTTCTCCACAGATCTTGCATGCACAAGTCTTCTCCTTCGGATTATCATAGCATTTCGGAATAAGTCGGGATCTTAACAGAGTATTCTCGAATTCGTCCCAAGTTTCTGCTCCACTAAATCCTTGTATGGCATGGTGCATTTTCCACCAGATTGCAGCACTTTGTGTAAAGTACTGAAGAGCGTGTTCCACTTCATTCTTCCTTGAGATCAAGTTGCTCCCAAAGTGGTTCTGCATGTTTTGAATCCATATATCAGCCTCCAGCTGGGTCATTGGTCCAGAGACTACAAGTCCAGCTTCATACTCCATCTGGTAGGGTTGAGGTTTTGGGGATGATACGGTTAAGAGAGGGAGGGAGATACACACAATACAAACAATATTTTTTGAGAATGGGTTTTATTTGTGGCTGTCGAAAAACACACACCAATGACGGCTCACAAATCATCGTATCTAACATGGGTATATAAAAGGGATTTGGACTTCTAATGGTCATATAATTATTCGAACACTTCAGGGTCTTCATGTTCTTCGGGTCTTGAGAGTCTTCTGTTTGTGTAGCTTCAATTCTTCAAACGCGTGGTGAAATCCTCTTTACTTTGAAGTAGAACTCCGTTGATTCTTCATGAGGTCAAAGGGGTAACGGTATTGTCTAACTATTGGAGGTGAGAGAGAACATTTGATGAAGTCAGAAGAGATGAGAGGTAAAGAATGTTCTTGGAAATAAAATTTTAGAGAGATCCTTTCCTAAGAGATTTCCAGTTTCTAGGTTCACGTCCTACAGTCAACATGTGCTCTGATACCATTTCTGTAGCGACCCGACTCAAGACGAGTCAAGCCTCTGTGTTTCTATGCCATCCCTGGATCAGTATGCTGGCACACACAGTACATCAATGTATATATCAAAGTGCAATCACCTGTAAATAGCGTAAAACTGATATATACCTTAATTATTTCAGCGGAAACAGTCAAGGGAGTGGAGTCGCGATAAACACCAACGGCAAGTTGAGTGTCGACCGTAACCCTGAATCGTACTCTTACTCGTCGAGAAAAACATCAGCAACATAAGACATTGCAGCCGTGTAGGTCAGCATATTGAATATGCCGGCAAGTCACATAAGAGAGGGGTAAAATGTCATCTATACTATATGCATATATGGCAGGTGGGGTTGTAAGTTTTAGCGTAAAGCAAATTTTTCTCCTACAACAAGAGAGGGCTAAAAGCAAAATGTTACTACTTTGTTGGTTGTTAACGAGATGGTTCCGCCAACCAGTTCTCGTACCCGAGTTGTCAATAATTACCCTCATCAAATATATTTAATGGTGTTGAGAAATCCAGATAACTTCAGTTCCTTTGGCTCAAATTGTCCATGACCGTGGACACGACTAATCGATTAGGTTTGAGTACTCTACAGAGTTTTGCACACGTTCCCCACAAGATTTGATCGCCTCCGAGTATGTCCTCGCACTTCAGGGTGTTTGAAGACCGGATGATCAAAACATGGTCCTTCAACGGGTCCCTCTGAATCCCTGTCGGTGCCCATCCAATCCTACCGTTCTTCTACATCTGCTAGCACCACCTGTCCAGAGTCGCCGCGTTGTCCAACCAAGCGAGAGCCCATAATGACTTGTGGCTGTGCAGTTAAGCCTTGGGTCTTGACAATATCCGTCCGTCTCTTTGATCCTGGGTGAAGCTTTCCGCAAGATGTCATGGCCTCTCCAGCATCCCGGGTCATCCAGTGGGTTCTCCAGGAAGCCGATCAACCGTCCTTCAGCCAGAGTTGCATTGCGTCCGAGGTCTTGAAAATCTTGTCTTAACCGGTCTTGATTATTTAATCAACCTCGCATCACTAGTGTTATGCACTCAACCAAAATCCCGTCTACTCGAGCATAGCAATATGAAATATGTCGTCCCGGGGCCAAGTATCGGGGTTGTTGTGTGCCTACCACATGATACTACAATCTATACTAAAATTTCCATGTACCTACTCAGCATGCAATTGGGCATAGGATGGTAGAACTACGATGCATAAAACATAGGTGATAGTATGATCAAATTGACTTGCCTGGTGATGTTGACGAAGAAGAATTTCTCGATAAATAACTTGATAGACTACTCGTCACTCTCCGATGAAATCTATATAACAAACATATCATTCACATAAGCACTCATACTAGCAATCATTCTAGCAATCAAAACAAAAGAGAGAGCGAATAGGAATCCGAAGGAAACTTCAAATAAGACTAGGGAGTCTTCTACTACATCAAACACTAACTAGTTTTTTTGTCCGACGGAAAATAATAACAGGGAACTAAGATATAAATTTAACTAAGATAAAATAAAGTATTTTTCACAAAACTATTTGAAAGTATTTCCAAACGAGATTTGAATCAGTGGCGAAACCAATTGCAAGTTACTAAGGAACTAGAATTGATTTCATGATAACAAATAAAAATAAAATCAAAACTTGTTGCAAAACTACTGTTAACTAACAGAAACTAAACATAATCTTTCTGAAATAATAAAGAAAATATTTTAAAAGCAATTATAGAAAGGGAATTAGTCATAATCCTAAAACAGGTGAAACATAAATTGTTTCACAAGAAACCATAAGCCAAAATACTCAAACAAATCTGAAATTTTTACCACTGATAACTAAGATCACTAGTGATCAGTAGCGAAAGGAATCAAATTAAAATCTATTTTTAAACTCCTGGAATAAGCAAAACAAGGTTTAAACTAAATATGATCTAATTCATATTTGCTAATTTCAAACATACACAAATTATATGTTTTTAAAAACTACAGAAACATTGTGATCTACTGGAACACGTTTCAACTCCATTGGACTTAAGTATCAAAAGTTATGGGCTAAACAAAATTGGAAGTAATTCTGTCACAGATTTAAAACAGAAAACAAAATCTGATGATGTGGCACGATCTGATTGGCCGTATCCGTGCGCTCCTAAAACTAACTAACGAACGGCCCTTATGTAGGAAAAACGATTCGGTTCACTTAACTGGTGGACCGGTTCTTTAAGAGAAACCGAAAGGGTATGTCCCTTGTAATCTACACCGTAGATCTTGATCTAATAGGAAAACCAAAAAGAAAAAAAACAGGATGAGGAGAAGGAGCCTTACCATGACTGGCAGGGGCTGGAGGCCTTCTCCGGCGAGGGGGTGCAACTCCGGCGGGGTGGGGACGCCGGAGGGGGGGTGCGGGCGGCATAGGGGAGTGGCGGCAAGGCTCCAGGGGGGGCGAGGGGGAGATGGAGAGGGGTGCAGGGGGGGCGATGGGAGGAGCAGGGGCTTCCTGGTCGGGGCGATGTGGAGGAGGCCGCAGTTCCGGCGAGGCTGCAGGGCGAGGGGGTGCGGTGGAGCGGTGGTGGGGAGGTGGCGGCGAGGTAGGGAGGGCTCGGCAGGGAGGGGAGGGACCTGCAGGGGGGGCGACGGGGTGTAGTTCCTGGCGAAGAGTCCCTGGCAGGAGTTCTCGTGGGTATGGGGAGGGGTGCAGGGGGGGGCGACGGGGTGGGTGGTGGAGAAGGTGCAGGGGCGATGGGAAAGTCGGCGGGGGTGGGGATGGGTGCCAGGGGCGAGGTGGGGCTGGGGCGAGGCAGGGAGTCAGGCGAGGCTCTCCCGGGGCATGAACTCCGTCGAGGTGGCGCGCGAGCTAGAGGCGAGGAGAGCGCGGGGTTTCGAGGGGAATGGAACGAGGAGGCCATGGGGGTTCTTATAGAGGCGACGGGAGGCGCCGGGAGGAAGTATAGCTCGCGAATCCCGGAGGTGAGGATTTCTTTGTCCATGGCTAAGGAAGGTCCTCTGCATGTGAGGAAGGAGATAGAGGAAGAAGAAGATCCTGTTGGGCCAGTTTTTGGAAAGGTCTTAATGGGCCACCATTTATTTCCATTTAAACACGATTTCTTTCCTTTTTCAAAACTAGGAAACTAAAACGATAAAAGGGAAATCAAATCAATTCGGAATATAGAGTTTCTATATACTAAAATTATCAGAAAAATAAAATCTAAAAGATGTGCATTTTTTCCATGGCCAAAATAAAAACTAAAAAAAATTGTTTTTCCAAAAAATCCCTAAAAGCATTATTTCTTTTTGCAATTATTTTCTCAAATCAAATTTTGTTTCCTTGGCTCAAAATACTTCAACAAATGCTCCTGGCTCTGGAGGGTCATGTTCCTCCTCTCTTTTCTGTTTGACAGAATATTATTCCCCGGCATTTCTTGAGTGGAGGGAAAATAGAATTTGCAAATTAAAATCGAAGGAAATTCAAATGCCAGCTCCATTCAATTACTTTATAGTTGAAGAAGTCATGTTATCTTCTCTCATTGCTTTTAAAAGATTGAATTTGAATTCATCGGAGATGGGGAAAGTCATGTTATTCCCTCTCACTCAAAAGTTTTTGAAAAGTTTCAAATTTCACACAAGTTTCAATCACTCAAGCAAACAAACAAACAATCTAATAATTATTTTAACATTCCAAAGTTTGGGATGTTACAAGACGAGAGGAAGGAGAAGATCCTGTCGGGCCAGAATTGGAAACCTCTTAATGGGCGAGCGATCAGTTTCCGATTAAACGAGATTTCCTTTCCTATTTTCGAAAATCAAACACGAAAACGATAAAAGGGAAACAAAATAAACTCGGAATATAGGGTTATTATATAATAAAATTATCAGAAAAATAAAATCTATATGATGGACATTTTCCACGGCCAAAATAAAAACTTAAGAAAAAATGTTTTTCAGAAAAATCCCTAAATTGGTTTTATTTATTTTTGCAAATATTTTTTCAAATAAACCCTGGGGTTTTATGGTTCAAAAACTTCAAATAAATACCCCTGGTTTGGAGGGTCATGTTTGTCCACTCTTTCTTTCTTGGCAAGATAATAATACCGGCATGTCATGAGTGAAGAAAATACTCACAAGGAAACATGCAAATCGAAGAAAATTCGAATGCCACCTTTTATTACAATCAAAATGCATAGATGCTTAGCTACAATTGTAAAACATTCCAAATTAGGAAATTTGGGATGTTACAAACCTACCCACCTTAAGATGAATCTCGCCCTCGAGATTCAGGTTGGCTAGCAAATAGGTGCGGGTGGTCTCGGCGAAAATGTTCTTCTCGTTCCTAGGTGGCTTCTTCCTCGGTGTGATGACTCCACAAAACCATGCAAAACTTGATAACTTTGTTGCGGGTAACTCTGTTGGCAGTCTCGAGAATCTGGACGGGTTTCTCCTCGTAAGTCAGATCACAGTCAAGCTGTATGACCTCTAGGGGCACTGTGTCTCTCAACGGAACATCAGCCATCTCAGCATGGCATTTCTTCAATTGGGAAACATGGAAAACATCATGAACTCCAGACAATCCTTCCGGCAATTCCAATTTGTATGCAACTTCGCCTCTACGTTCAAGAATTTTGTAGGGGCCAATGAATCTGGGTGCAAACTTTCCTTTTACACCAAATCTCTTGATTCCTCGTAGTGGAGACACACGAAGGTATGCTCGGTCTCCCACTTAGTATGTTACATCCTTGCGCTTGCTGTCAGCATAACTCTTGTGTCTGGACTGAGCTATCTTGAGTCGGTCACGAATCAGCTTGACCTTCTCTTCAGAATCTCGGATAAGGTCGGGACCAAAAAGTTTTTGGTCTCCAACACCATCCCACGTCAATGGTGTTTGGCACCTCCTTCCGTATAAAGCTTCGAAAGGGGCCATCTTCAGACTGGTCTGATAGCTGTTGTTGTATGAGAACTCGGCATAAGGTAAATTGTCGTCCCAGCTAGAACCATAGTCTAGTGCACAAGCTCTCAACATGTCCTCCAGAATCTGATTGACTCTCTCGGTGTGTCCATCGGTCTGTTGGTGAAAAGTTGTACTGAACTCCAATCTCGTTCCAAAGGTTTCGTGTAGTTGATGCCGAAATTTTGATGTGAACTGGGTCCCTCTATCTGACACGATACTCCTCAAAACTCCATGCATACACACGATCCTGGTCATATAGATCTTGGCTAGCTTAGCACTCGTGTAGTTAGTCTTCACGGGAATGAAGTGAGCTACCTTGGTCAAACGATCGACCACTACCCAGATAGAATCATAACCTGAACGAGTCTTGGGTAATCCTGTCATGAAGTCCATACCAAGCTTCTCCCATTTCCACTCGGGTATCGGCAAAGGTTGAAGTAATCCTGCTGGTTTTTGATGCTCGGCCTTTACTCGCTGACAAACATCGCATATTGCCACAAACTCAACAATGTCCTTCTTCATTCATGTCCACCAAAAACTTTCCTTCAAGTCCAGATACATCGTGGTGTTGCCTGGATTTATAGAGTACGGGGAATCATGGGCCTCCTGAAGTATTAACTTTCTGAGTTCAGGATCATTGGGCACATACATGCGGTCCTCAAACCATATAGTTCCTTGTTCATCCACACAAAAACCTTTAGCCTTCCCATCATTCATTCTTTGCTTAATCTCAGCTATTTCCTTGGCGGACTTCTGGGCTTCACGGATTTTTCCGGTCAAGGTGGACTGAATTTCCAGCGTGGCTACAAATCCTCTTGGAACTATCTCCAATTTGAGCTCTCGGAGGTCGTCGGCTAACTCCTGGGGCAATCCTCCCGCTATGAGTGTGTTCACATAACTCTTACGGCTCAAAGCATCTGCTACAACATTTGCTTTCCCTGGATGATAATGCAATCTCATGTCATAGTCCTTGATCAATTCTAGCCATATCCTTTGTCCGAGGTTCAACTCCTTCTGCATGAAGATATATTTCAGGCTCTTGTGATCGGTGTAAACATCACAACTATTTCCGATCACGAAATGTCTCCAGGTCTTGAGCGCGTGCACTACGGCTGCTAACTCCAAAGCGTGTGTGGCATAATTAAACTCATGAGTTCTGAGCTGTCTGGATGCATAGGCTACAACTTTTCCTTCTTGCATGAGTACTCCTCCGAGTCCTTGACGAGAAGCGTCACAGTAAACCTGGAAATCCTTCCGAATGTTCGGCAATATCAGCACTGGGCTGTAACCAAACGTTTCTTCAACTCTTGGAAACTGGCTTCACATTCCTCGGTCCAAACATACTTGGACTCCTTCTTCAACAACTCTGTCATCGGCTTGGCAATCTTCGAGAAATTCTCGATAAACCTCCGGTAATATCCGGCAAGTCCGAGGAAACTGTGGATCTCCTTAACTGAAGTGGGTGCTACCCATTCGGTGACTGCTGCAACCTTGGCAAGATCCACTGCTATTCCATCTCCCAAAATAATATTTCCGAGGAATCCGACTTCCTTTAACAAAAATTCACATTTGCTGAACTTCGCATACATTTGATGCTCTTGAAGTTTCTCCAAAACTAGACGCAAGTGTTCCTTGTGTTCCTCCTCGTTCTTGGAGAATATCAGTATGTCATCGATGAACACCACGACAAACTTGTCCAAGTATTCCGTAAAGAACTTGTTCATCATACTCATAAAATATGCCAGAGCATTAGTCAAACCAAATGACATGACTGTGTACTCATACAGACCATACCTTGTGGTGAAGGCGGTCGTGGGTATATCTTGTTCACGAAATTTTAGCTGATGATACCCGGATCGAAGATCGATCTTGGAGAACACTCGGGCTCCAACTAACTGGTCAAACAGATCATTGATCATCGGAAAGGTATACTTGTTCTTGATGGTCACCTCGTTCAATGCACGATAATCGACTACAATTCTCAAGGATTTATCCTTCTTTTCAACCAAGAGAACTGGGGCTCCCCAAGGTGACGAACTTGGGCGAATATACCCTTTGTCAAGTAACTCCTTGATCTGCTTCTTGATTTCCTCTAAATCATTCACGGGCATCCGATAGGGTCTCTTGGATATTGGGGTTGTTCCTGGTAATAGCTCAATCAGAAACTCAATCTCCATATCCGGTGGCATGCCACGCAATTCTTCTGGAAATACATCTGGGTAGTCTTGCACGACCGATACTTCCTCCTGAATAACTCCTGTGAGAGAGTTCGCCCGTTTACTTCGTGACAGGCATTGGGATACGTACTTAATCCGTTTTTGCTCGGGGGTGGTGAGCAAAATAGACTTGAGGGCACAATCAATATTCCCTTCGTACTTGGCCAACCAATCCATGCCTAGGATTACATCCAATCCCTGAGATTCTAATACGATGAGGTCGGTGGGAAACTTATGGTTCCCAATGTTGAGACTCAAAGCATGGCATCCTATCCCAGCTGTCATCATGCCTCCTGGGAACTAACCTTAATAGGCTGGTTGAGGGTTCTAGTTGTTAAACTATACTTTTCTACAACTACCCTTGATATGAATGAATGTGTTGCACCAGAATAAAAAAGTACCGATATTGGACTTGAATTTAGCAAAAACTTACCAACCACAGTATCAGGGTGATCATAGACCTCTTCAACATCAATGTGGTTCACCTGAGCTGGGGGAAAAGGATTGGGCTTCCTTGCTGCTGAGTTGCCGTTGCCGTTTCCGTTTCCCTGCTTGTTCTGGGGACATTCAGTGGCATAATGTCCCGTCTTCTCGCACTTGCAGCAGGTGATATGAGTCAGATCCTTCTGAGCTGGAGTGGGAGGGTGTTGGTTGCCATTGCCATTCTTGAAGCTGTTGCCATTGCGGTGGTTCCCATTTCCTCCATGGTTGTGACCTCCATGGTTGTGCACCGGGTGGTTGTGGTGGGTGTGTCCTCCAAACTTACCGGATCCGTCTCGGTATTCCCCGAATAGGGGTTGTAGCGAGGCTTCTGCTGAGTGCCGGAGTTGAACTTCCCATTGCCATACTTCCGTTTGTGACTCTCAATCTGCTGTTGTTTCCCATCCAAGATGAGGGCCTTATCTACCAGTTCCTGGTAGTTGTTGAAGTTGGCCACCGTCAGCTGGATGCTCAACTCATCGTTGAGTCCTTCCATGAACTTCTCCTGCTTGGCCGCATCATCGGCCACATCTCAAGGCGCATAACGAGCGAGCATGATGAATTCATCAACATACTGAACCACAGAGCGAGTTCCTTGGCATAAGTTGCGAAACTCACGCTTCTTCAGACTCATGGCTCCAGCGGAGACATGAGCGGTGTGGAAGGCTTGCTTGAACTGTTCCCAGGTGACACCAGCAATGGGATAAGTGGTGGTGTAGTTCTCCCACCAAGCAGCCGCGGGTCCTTCGAGTTGGTGCGTAGCAAAGTGTACCTTCTCATCTTCAGTACATCCAGTAGTGATTAGTTCTCTCTCCATCTTGCGGAGCCAATCATCTGCCACAATGGGATCAACGCTGCTGGAGAAAGTCGGAGGGTTCAACCTTAGATAGCGGGTCAGATTCTCGACCTGGGGTGGTTGATGGTGGTTGTTGTTGTTCTGATTCTGAATGAGCAACTACATCAGGGTGTTCTGCTGTTGGATCAACTGAGCAAGTTCCGGCGGGAAGTTGGAAGCGCGGTCACGTCTCGGAGGCATCTGGGGTTTATAGAGGGGTTGGATTAGCATAGAACAAGGGTCTAAAGAGTAATTACACTACCCATATGAAATGCAACAAAAATGATCACACCACACATTTTATTCATTATCACCACAAAAGGTTCAAACACGGGGATACAAGTGGCGATATCCTAGACATCGGCCTAAACGTCTAACAATAAGATAAATTGGTGGACTTGTCTATGCGTCCTCCTGAGAAAAGCATGGTGGTGGGTCCGTCGGTGGAGCTTTCTTCGTAGTCCTCCTAATTGCTGATTAAGGGGGCTACATCTCCTTTAGGGTGAAGGTTCTCGCCCATGTCCAGTTCTTTCTCCAGATATGCGACACGAGCCTTCAGCTTCTCGATCCTCTCCAAGAAGTCCTTCACCTCCAATTCGTGCTCATAGTGGGCTTCTCGGGCTTCGTCTTCGAGGTCGAGTTCGCGGCGTGACAGTTGCTTGATCCTCTTCGTGTCCTTGCCAACACGAATCTCCAGAGTTCTGATATGTGCCTCCATGGTCTGGGCATAGGACAGGAGAGCGTCGTCAGTCTTGGTCAGAATGATTTCTCCATCAGCTCCTCTTAGAGAGACCGTGAATAAGTCCGGTGAGATGGGACAACCTCTGTACTCCTCCTTGATTCTCCCGAGTGCACAGTGAACCGCTATGTCCCTGCCGAGAATCTAGCTCGATGCGATGAACTTGAACTCCACAGGTTCTGTGCGTGGCTCGAAAGTTCTTCCGGGGATGTGCACCTCAATCCTGTAGCGTGAATCTTCTGGGTAATACGATATAGGCTTCCCGGTGATGGTCGGCAGAGCAATCCTCAAGTCCTCGGTGATCTGTACTAGCTCCTTTCCGAAGGGCATTGAGGCGTCAGGCTGGCAAAACACCGTGATCATAACGGGGATGAAGGTGGTCATCTAGAAAATATTGGAAGAATGGAGAGAAGTCAGAAATGAGCAGAAGAGAAAATATAGAAGATTTAAAGATATAATAAAATAGTTTTCTTCCTAAGGCATTTCCAATCCTAGAGGTTACGTCCTACGGTCAGTGTGTGCTCTGATACCATATCCGTAGCGACCCCACTCGAAACGAGTCAAGTCTCTGGTGTTTCAGTACCATCCCAAGATGATGCTGGTACACACACAATATATCAATGTATATATCGAGAGTTCAATCAGACAGCTTTATTAATCGGATGTCATATTGAGTACTTTATTACAATAATGATTACAATAAGGAGGATGAAGGCCAAACTCATGAGATAACTAACGAAGACTAGCGGAAGCTTCAAAAGTAGTAGAGTCCATCTGACTCCAGGGCATATCACCGAGCGTAGACCGTGACCTCACTCCTGGTCGGGAAAGTACTCTGCAACATGACACGTTGCAGCCGTCTAGGTGAGCATATTGAATATGCCGGCAAGTCACAAAAGAGAGAGGTGAAAAAAGTATCATATATTCTACATGCATATATGGAAGGTGGGGCTTGTAAGTTTTTAGCGGAAAGCAAAGTTTTCTCCTACAACAAGAGAGGGCTAAAAGCAAAATATTACTACATTGTTGGTTGTTAACGAGATGGTTCCACCAACCAATTCTCGTACCCCATTTGTCAATAATACCCACATAATTATTATTTGTGTTGAGAATTCCAGATAGTTTCAGTTCCTTCGGCTCAAGTCGTCCATGACCGTGGACACGGCTAATCGATTAGGTTTGGGTACTCTGCAGAGTTTTGCACACGTTCCCCACAAGATTTGATCGCCTCTGTTGGATGTCCTCGCACTACAGAGTGTTTGAGGACCGGATGATCAAAACATGGTCTTTCAACGGGTTCTTGTGAGCCTTTGTCGGTGCCCATCCAATCCTAGCATTCTTCTACATCTCATAGCATCGCCCGTCTAGACTCGCCGCATTTTCCAAACCAAGCCAGAGCCCATAATGGCTTGTGGCTGTGCAGGTAAGCCTTGGGTCTTGAAGCATCCATCCATCTCTTCGTGCGTGGGTGAAGCTTTCCGCAAGATGTCATGGAGCTTCTCCATGCATCCCGGGTCCTCCGCTGGTTAAATCCTAGGGAGCCCATCTGAACCGTCCTTCACCCAGAGTTGCATTGCATCACGGGGTCTTGAAATGTCTTGACATAACCGGGCTTGATTATTAAAATTTTCTCACAACACTCGTCATAGACTCTCATCCAAAACCCCGTCTACTAAAGCATATCAAAATAAAGCTCATCGTCCCGGGCCAAGTAACAAGGCTGTTGGGTGCCTACCACATGATACTACATAAAGATCCAAATTTCCAAGTACCTACTTTGCATGCAATTGGGTGAAGAAAGGTAGAACTACAATGCATAAAACATAGGTAATAACATGATCAAAGTGACTTGCCTTGTTGAGGTAGTCGAATTCAAGTGCGTCTAGGTAACAAGCTTCACACTCCGGATAATCTCTCCACACAAACAAATTCATACAATAAGCATCACAAGGACAAGAAATCAAAATAACACAACTTTCAAACAATAGCTATAGCAAAAAAAAGTGAAATTGCCTTTACATAACCAAAACAGAATCTGTTTTGGTGAAAACCCCATGATAAAATATTAAAACAAATCTGCAATTTAACCTACTCATAACTATGATCAATAGTGATCGGTAGCAAAAAGAATCAATTAAAAAGCAATTTTCAAACTCTCGGTATAAGCAAAAGAATATTTAAATCAAATATGTTCTAACTCAAATTTTATATATACAAACATAGTCAAATTATATATTTTCGGAAACTACAAGCAATTTGTGATCTAACTCAAAAAGAATCACTTTAATTGGATTTGTAGATTAAAAGTTATAGGGAAAACAAAAACAGAACTAATTCTATTTCAGAATTAAAATAGAAAAGGATTATGATGACGTGGCAAGATCTGATTGGCCGCATCCGTGGGCTGCTAGAACTAACTAACGAACGGCCGATAAGTAATAAAAAGCTTCCGTTAACTTAATAGGTTGACCGGTCCTTTTTGAAGAACTGAAGGGGTATGCCCCTTTTAATCTACACCGTAGATCTTTGATCCAAAGGTAAAACAAAAAAAAGAAAAAAAAAGAAGACATGAGGAGAACCTCACCGTTGCTGGCAGAGAATAGGCTTTCTCCGGCGAGGTGGGATGCTCCGGCGAGGTGGGGAGGTCGCCGGCGGGGATGGGGACGGTGGAGGAGGGGGTCGGCGCTTGGGGAGGGGCGCGAGCGTCCTGGGGCGAGGAGGGGGGTTGCTGGGTGTCCCTGTCGAGCTCGTGGAAGAGCTCCTCGACCGTGGTAGTGGGGCGCCGGAGGTGGGGGGGTCCTGCAGGGAAAAGGGAGACGGGGTAAGGGGGGTGACGTGGGGTGTAACGGCACGGGTAGGAGGTAGCGGCGAGTACCAGGGGGTGCTGGAGTGACGCGACAAGAACAATCAAAACAGTGGAGTGGCCCAGGGAGATT
>NC_058519.1:293692582-293742582 GCF_904849725.1 Hordeum vulgare subsp. vulgare
CTAGTAAGTTGAGTGCACTTGACTTTTTCTATGGAGTTTTGCTTGAGATGCGTGAATCTGAAAATCGTGATGAAGAAATTCATGAAGTGATTCACGAGGGCTCCTTGAATGAAAAGCATGATTGCAATGGTTTCACTATAAATTTTATTAGTGACAATCATGCTAAAAATATGCAAAACCCTAAGCTTGGGGATGCTAGTTTTGCTTTGTCCACTACTTGTTGCAATAATCATGATTGGGGTGATGATCTTTCTTATGATCTTGAAAATTTGTTCAAACCTCATGATGAATATGATATTTGCAATAATATTGAAAGTGGGTTTGGAGAAGTCATGACTTAGTTGATGATAATCCCACTATTTTTGAAGAGCGTCAACTTTGCATGCATGTGGATCATGAAAAGAATATCCTATGTGATAGTTACATTGTTGAAGTCGAATATGATCCCTCATGTAATTGCTATGAGAGAGGAAAATATTGTGGTAGAAACTTTCATGTTACCAAATTACCTCTCGTTATGTGGAGATTGCTATTGTCTCTTTCTTCTTCCTTGCATATGGCAACTATTGGTTGTCTTGACAATCTGTTTTCCTATAAAATGCCTATGCATAGGGTATGTTAGACTTAGATGTGATTTTCACACGCTTTATGATGCTCTCGTTGTCTTTTGTGTGAGCATCATTGATGCCTAGCTAAGGGCATTAAACAATAGCGGTTGTTGGGAGGCAACCCAACCCTATCCTTTTTCTTTCTGTTTTTTGTTTTCCACACTTTCATAATTCTGTTATGATTGTGTTTTTTGTGTTTATTTTTGCGTTTGTGCCCAGCAAAACCGTTATGATTAGTCTTGGGGATGATCGTTTGGTCATGCTGGAAAAGAGAGAAACTTTCTGCTCACGAAAAGAATTTTCATTTTTTTTCGGTAAGAGCTTTTGAGTTGATTCGTTCTTCTGATAATTGCTACACAAATTCTTCAGACTGTCGTAATTTTTTAGAATTTTTGAAGTACCAGAAGTATACCAAGTATACATATTGCTACAGACTGGTCTCCTGTTAACAGATTATGTTTTTGTTGAGTTGGTTGCTTATTTTGATGAAACTATGGTTAGTATCGGGGGGTGTTAGCCATGGAAGATTGAAAATACAGTAACCCAACATCAACATAAGTAGAATATAAGTGTGCTACAGTACCTAAGGAAGTGGTGGTTTGCTTTCTTATACTAATGATATCACGAGTTTCTGTTCAAGTTTCGTGTTGTGAAGTTTTCAAGTTTTGGGTGAAGTTCTTATGGACAAAGAGATAAAGAGTGGCAAGAGCTCAAGCTTGGGGATGCCCAAGGCACCCCAAGTTGATTCAAGGATGTCGTAAAAGCCTAAACTTGGGGATGCCCCGGGAAGGCAGCCCCTCTTTCGTCTTCAATCCAGCGGTAACGTTACTTGGGCCTATATTTTTATTCACCACATGTTATGTGTTTTGCTTGGAGCGTCTTGTATTGTAGGAGTCTTTTATTTTTGTTGTGTCACAATCTTCCTTGCTGCACACCTAGAGAGAGAGACATGCACTCACCGTTATTTTGTCGAGCTTCACTTATATCTTTTGGTTAGACAATTTAGCTCACATGTGCTTCACTTATATCTTTTGAGCTAGTTGATTTTGCTCTATGTGCTTCACTTGTATCTTTTAGAGCACGGCGGTGCGTGGCTTGGTAGTTGATCTATGTTATGAAAGTAGTCTCAAAAGGGGTAGTTATCCAAAGGGATACGAAAACTTCCACCTTCATGTGCATTGAATAGTTAGAGAAGTTTGATTCATCTCAACTAGTTTTGACTTGTGGTTATGGTAATATTGAAGTTATATTAGTAAGGTGTTGTGGATCTAGAAATACTTGTGTTGAAGTTAGTGATTCCCGTAGCATGCACGTATGGTGAACCGCTATGTGATGAAGTCTGAGCATGATTAGTCTATTGATTGTCATCCTTTGTGTGGCGGTCGGGATCGCGAGATGGTTTATACCTACCAACCCTTCCCCTAGGAGTATGCGTTGAATGCTTTGTTTAGATTACTAATAAAACTTTTGCAACAAATATATGAGTTCTTCATGACTAATGTTGAGTCCATGGTTTAGATGCACTTTCACCTTCCACCATCACTATCTTCTTTAGTGCCGTGCAACTTTCACCGGTGCACAAAACCCACCATTAGCCTCCCTCAAAACAGCCACCATACCTACATACTATGGCTTTTTCAAAGTCATTCCGAGATATATTTCCATGCAACTACCACCATGACATCTGCCACCACGTCTACATTTCCATTGCATGATCGTAAGATAGCAAGCATGATGTTTCCATTAATGTCCATGCCATGCTAGATCATTGTCACGGTACACTACCGAAGGCATTCCATATAGAGTCATCACTGCTCTAAGTTCTGAGTTGTAAGTGTGATGATCATTATTGATGGAGCATTGTCCCATGTGAGAAAATAAAATAGGCCAGCGAAGCCCATATACAAAATGAGGCCAAAGATGCCCACCAAAAAAAAGAGGCCAAAGATCCCATTCAAAAAAATTAGAGAAAAAGAGAGAAGGGACAATGCTACCACCTTTCCACACTTGTGCATATTAAGCACCATGATCTTCATGATTGAGAGTCTCTCAATTTTTCACCACCATATAGCTAGTGGGAAATTCTCATTATATAACTTGGCTTGTATATTCCAATGATAGGCTTCCTCAAATTTTCCTTAGGTCTTCGTGAGCAAGCAAGTTGGTTGCACACCCACTAGTTTTCTTTAAGAGCTTTCACATACTCTTAGCTTTAGTGCATCATTTTTATGGCAATCCCTACTCATTCACGTTGATATCTATTGATGAGCATCTCCATAGCTCATTGATATGCTTAGTTAATGTGACCATCTTCTCCTTGTTTGTCTTGCAACCTCCACCACACTCCACACCACTTGTAGTGCTAAAACCATGGCTCACGCTCATGTATTGCGTGAGAGTTGAAAAAGTTTGAGAAAGAAAAGGTGTGAAAACAATTACTTGGCCAATACCGGGGTTGTGCATGATTTAAATTCGTTGCGCAATGATGATAGAGCATAGCCAGACTATATGATTTTGTAGGGATAACTTTCTTTTGGCCTTGTTATTTTGAAAGTTCTTGATTACCTTGCTAGTTTGCCTGAAGTATTATTGTTTCCACGTCAATAGCAAACTATTATTTTGAATCTAATGGATCTGAACATTCATGTCACATAAGAGGAGTTACAAAGGACATCTATGCTAGGTAGCATGAAAGCATCAAAAATTCATTCTTTATCACTTCCCTACTCGAGGACGAGCAGGAGTTAAGCTTGGGGATGCTTGATACGTATCAAAGGTATCTACAATTTTTGATGGTTTCACGTTGTTATCTTGTCAACTTTGGATGTTTGGTTTACCTTTTATATATGTTTTGGGACTAACTTATTAATTCGGTGCCAAGCGCCAGTTCCTGTTTTTTCTGTGTTTTTGACTCTTTTCAGATATGATTTTGGAACGGACCAAACGGAATAAAATCCCCGAATTTTTTTTTCCAGAATGGAAGAAGATCGAGAGGCTTGAGGGCCAAGCAAGTGGGCCCACAAGCCCTGTTGCAGCGGCTAGGGTGAGGCCGCGACAACCAAGCTTGTGCCCCCCTGGAGCTCCCCTGCCCTAGGTCTTTGGCCTATAAACTCCGTAAAAATCCAGAAAAAATCAGGGCATCCACGAAAACACTTTTCCGCCGCCGCAAGCTTCTGTTTCAGCGAGATCTCATATGGAGACCATTCCCGGTGCCCTGCCGGAGGGGACTTTGGAGTTGGAGGGCTTCTTCATCAACATCATCGCCCCTCCAATGACTCCTGAGTAGTTCTCTTCAGACCTACGGGTCCAGAGTTAGTAGCTAGATGGCTTCTTCTCTCTCTTGGATCTTCAATACAAAGTTCCGCATGATCTTCATGGAGATCTATCCAATGTAATCCTCTTTGGCGGTGTGTTTGTCGAGATCCGATGAATTGTGGATTTGTGATCAGATTATCTATGATATATATTTGAATCTTTGTTGATTTCTTATATGCATGATTTGATATCCTTGTAAGTCTCTCCGAGTCTTGGGTTTTGTTTGGCCAACTAGATCTATGATTCTTGCAATGGGAGAAGTGCTTGGTTTTGGGTTCATGCCATGTGGTGACCTTTCCCAGTGACAGAAGGGGCATTAAGGCACGCATCATGTTGTTGCCATCAAGGGTAACACAATGGGCTTTTATCTTAGATAGGAGATTGTCCATCTACATCATGTCATCTTTCTTAAGGTGTTACTCTGTTCTCATGAACTTAATACCATAGATGCATGCTGGATAGCGGTCGACGTGTGGAGTAATAGTAGTACATGCAGAAAGTATCGGTCTACTTGTTTTGGATGTGATGCCTATAGATATAATCATTGCCATAGATAACGTCACGACTTTGCACGATTCTATCAATTGCTTGACAGTAATTTGTTCACCCACCGTCTACTTTCTTTCATGGGAGAAGCCACTAGTGAACACTAGGGCCCCCGGGTCTATTCACAACTATCGTTTCCACTTTTGCTTTTACTTTGCTTGTTTACTTTGTTGCTTTCAGTTCTCACTTGGCAAACAATCTATAAGGCATTGACAAACCCTTCATAGCGTTGGGTGCAAGCTCTTTGCGTTTGTGCAGGTACTTGTGATAATCCTTCACTGGATAGATACCTTGGTTCCCAAAACTGAGGGACATCTTACCGCCGCTGTGCTACATCACCCTTTCCGCTTTCGGGGAACACCAATGCAAGGCTCCAAGGACACGAGGCAATCCTTTGCATATTTGCCAAGGAAATTCCTAGAGGCATAGCCGTAGCAGAAGGATTCCTGGTGCCATTGCTGAGGAGTATCAAGACAAGAATAGTCTGCCGTCAGCACGCTTGTTTCTGGCGCCGTTGGAAGGTCTTTTGTTGCAGTAGCACGCCACTACTATTACTATTAGGATTTTTTTTATTTTCTGATATTTATACAGGTTAAAATATACATTATAGCACAGAATATAAACAGCACAACATTTATCGAATACATAGAAGATTAGTCTCCGAATACAATTCATCATATTAGTCTCCGAATTCAAAATACCGAACAAAGTTAGAACAATACAAGTCTCGAGACCGCGAGTAGCGACTTTGTCTTCACATTACAAGTCGATATCTAAACTACCATCACATAGAAGAGGGTTGTGGTCATGATGAGCATCATCGCGGTGAAACTGATCTTCATCTGGTTCCTCCTCCGCTCCCTCCTCTCTCCCGCTAGATAGCGCGCGTATCTAGCTTCCGCCCCCGCCCTAGTGGTGTACCCTTTGTAAATGTAACCGTTGAATCTGTGAACCTGTCTTCGACACTCCTCCCAGTCGTCGTAGATTCCGGGAACCTCACCCTTGTACACGACATACGACGGCGTCCCTATGCACTAGACAAACAAAAGCAATTCACATATAATATATAAGCAATATATAAGTATGCAACAAAAAGATCGGAAGAGAAAAGCAACACATTAATAACACGATTCATGGTCCTACTAATAAATAGCATCAACTACACATATAAGTTCAACGAATGTCCAAACTAAAGAGACATACAAGTTCATTAAAGTTTAATTACAACATAGCATCAGTACTTTCGACTCGACTCAGGGACCGGAGCATGGATAAAGCCACCGTCTTCCCTGATGGTCATGAATGTGCGGTCGTTGTCAGCCTGCATTTGTAGCGTTGTGTCAATATCACTGTTGGACGGTGGATAATTTAGGTAGAACTGCCCCGGTCTAGCAAGGACATCTTGATAGATGATTTCCGCCAACTCCGACTCGATGCAAAAGAATTCTTGTCTAATGTCCTCGTCCTGGATGGCCGACAAGCGTGCGGCCCAATCTTTGAGCTCATTAGGTAGCATACGGTGATGCTGGTCCCGTACGATCGCCCGCATGTGATGGAGGGTGTAGTAGGCATCCTTCTGACTGTGAGGCGGCTGCTTGACGCAGGGGAACGTCGTTACATGGGTGAACATGTCCTTGCCATACCTAAGAATTGGCCTCCTGAAGGTGCCTCCAGATTTGGCGTAGCCGGGGAGGACATCATCAAGAACTTTCTTGATATTTGTGTAGTCTTTCTTCAGTTGACGGTCCGAGTCGAAATACGTGGCCTTGGAATATTTCGGGCTTAAGAGGATGAATGTGCAATGTGTGTCACTGCACAAAACACGGAATTTTAGAAAAAAAAGAACGATCGAAATCTAAGAAATCATATGTTACGGGGCGATGAGCGGATGACTTACTCTGAAAAGTAAGGCACGAGGAAGTTATCCTTATCTGCGTTCGCCCGAATGACGCCTTCAAGGTATAAACTCGCGACTTGTCGATCCCCAACGCCGTCCAAGAGCTTGGCACACATGTAGAAGGGGTCGACTATCACGATGTCCGGGGTCTTGTCTCTAATGATCCGCATCTCCATACTGAGCGAAAATAGCCGATTGAAGGTGTAGTGCAGCAGATAAAGGTTAAGCATAGAGAATATGTCATCAAACCGCAGGACGATCATACGCCCGATGTTGCTATCGACAAAGCCCTTTTCCTCTAGCACCTTGGCCAGGAAACCTGGTATGCCCCATCATTCTCGGAGAGACGCCGCTTCTGCATATAAAGAACAACATCATGAAGACTCCGCATAGCACTGGTTGCAGCATTGAGCAGATTAGTCGGTAGCATCGGCCTACCCACCACATACACCCTCCTCTCAATATCCTTAGATATTGGTGGCCTGTCCTGAGCACGGATCGTACTCGGTGCCGGCTAGCTCACACCCTTGTTAGTTTTTCTTTTCCGCCCCTTCTGCTTCTTCTACTGTAATGGGATCGAGTTCTGCTCAGAGACCACCTTCTTGAGTGTGTTGGGGCTGATAATATTTCGCACCACGGCTATTTGAGTCTTGGTGAAGGTAGGAGCTGGAGGCCTCTCCTGAGAACTGAACAGCCGATGCGTGTTGAAATAGGGATTCTCCACGTTACCAGCTAGATTGCTATCGTCTTTTGCAGGGTTAGGTTCTTGAGAAGGAGGCCCGAACAAGTCGTCATCGTCACCATACCCATGTTCGTTGATGTACTTATCGATGTTGGAAATTGTATCGTCATCGTCGTCCGGATCCTGTGCCATATGCATGTCCAGATCAGCTGACGGTGGTAGCGTTGCGGCGGTCTTGCCATGGCTTGGCGCCGGCACGACTGGCGGTGCTCTCTATGGGGTGGTGTCCCCCGCCCCCAAACGAATATGGCTCTTCGACCAAAGCATGGACCAGTTTAAGCAGGCACTGAGGGTCATCACATCATATTTGTCGGCCCAAGTGGGTCGATACGGAGGTAACAAGTTGTCGCAGCCCCGCAGGACCGGAACCAGTTCAACCCTATACACGGTGGGTGCCATCGGATTACCGTGGAACAGGCGGTTGCCCGGTTCAACGATTTTGGCCTGGGCGACATCGATCAACTCGCCGTCCACGAAGTGCAGGAGAGTGCATGGAACGTTGGCGTCGCCCTGCGAAAACATGTAGGGCGTCAGGGATGCCTAGTCAAAAAGGCAAGGAGATGAAGTCATCGGCCGAGGCTTATAGTTACCGTGATGGCGTCGAGCTCGGCTAATGTTGAGGCACCGCCAACGGCGGGCGTGCAAGTGATGGAGGGGACGCTTGATGCCGAGGTGCCGGTCGGCGTATTCTTCCCACACACGGGTGCATTAACCTCCAATACCGGCGCCGACGCCGGAGGCACTGCAATGCCGCCTCCACCAGAGACACCGAGGCCGACGCGTTGTGCGAGTTGCTGCTCGTGAAGCTGGGAATCGGGGGCGGCCCCTGTTGGCCGCTCGCAATCCACCCACGCAGCCCCTCAAGCAAGGAAGGCATAATGGCGGTGATCGTCACTCCAAGTTGGTCTCGCACTTGCTCTTGGACTATCTCCGGAATACAAGCCACTTGTGCCTTGAGTTCTTTAACCTCGCGCTCCTGGATTACCGAGATGGTCTTTCTGTCCTTTCGCCCAGCCTTATAGTATTCCGACCATTTCGTGGACAAGCCTGCACCGGCCACACGACCAGCTGACGACGACTTACTGAGCTTATCCTTGTGTTTCATTACGTTCAACGCCCTATTTAAAGTGTTGTCCCAAGGGGTAGACGGGGAGCTCGGAGACCCCGTGCTACTGCTTTCAGTTTCCTACAGAAGGAACGTGAACCATTTAGAAATTTGGCTTCATTAATTAGAATGCAACCATATGGAGCTAATTACGCGGGGGTGTATTCCTTACCAAAACACGCTCAAGCTCCTTCACCTTCGGATCCGTGGTAAGCTCCTTTTTTACCGGGTCCACCTTGTACCCGGCCCTGACATAATTCGTGGTTTGCTTTTCAGGGTATTTATCGAAGAGGGGCGGTAGGCCTTGCTCGACATGCTCCACGTCCTCCTTGTCCCATTTAGGTTCCGCCACTCTGTAACTGCCGGGACCGAGTTTGTGGACCCCTAAGTTCAACTCCCGCATATCTTTCCCCCACTGACTTGATTCCGCAGATGTGTTGCTCTCGCACTTGATCTTGAACTCCTGGTAGTCAGCTTCGCTGATCGAAGGACTTGTCTCCTTGATATTCTCATAACTATCACCTCTTAGAATCATTCTCTTCACCGAGGCTCTCCAAGTAGCCAGGGCCATGCTCATCTTCGTGAGGGCGGCACTGTTCACTTCCCTGCGAGGCGTGTGTTTGCGACGTCACCGGGGAACTTGTATCGTTCGTGCAGCTTCGTGAATAGGAGGTTGCGCAAATTCGCTCGGCCTTGATGCCTTAGGTTGTCGGTGTTGATCGAGACGGTGCTCCGGAGAATGCACCCGAGTTGTCTCGCGTACCCACCGACTAATTCTTTGGGCGCTGTTGGATGCCCACTGGAGGACACCTCAGCAAATACCTCCCAAACGGTGCCGAGCACGTTCGGGCGCCGGTCCTGCCGTTGCTTCTTCGGTTGGCTGCCATCTGTGCGTTCGCTGCCATCATCAGTGGTGGCATCCCCGGTGGAACCATCAGTGGTGTCATCCCCGACGCCACTAGGGGTTGTGTAGTCGTGATCGGTGTCTTCCGCAGTGTCCTCATAGCGGTGAGATTCTTCCTCCAGCTCCTGGGACAACTCCCAGAATGGCTTGCCCGAACCGCCGGCCTCATCATTGTTGGCCATGTTCGCTCTAAATAGGAAAAAAGGCTACTACAGTTATTGCACGGGGTTGAATTATCACCAACTATAATTCCACCTATCCAATTTTACTTTTCTTTTACTCCATAGGATCGCAAAACATGACACACGAGAAGTTCTAACGTATCCATACCAAAAAGTAGTAATAGTCAGTGTTTCATTTTTAGGGCCCTTTTAGTGAAGAAAAAGAAAACAAAAATAGTGTGCTAGTATAACAAGATAACACTAATCCAGTAGTGTGGTAGTATTGATAATGTCATGTAATATAACATTTGCATAGATCATTTTGTACCCATTTTACTCACATAAAAAATAAACATAAGAATTAAAAAGAAATAAGCTCTGTTTTCAAGAAAAGGATAAGGATTTTCTTTCGGTTGAGAATCGGGCACCTTGTAGGTCAAGAAAATTGGGCATGACCTTTGCTAACTTTCTTGACCTAGGAGTGCCCAATTCTCAACCGAAACGGAAATTAATCTATGTTTCAGGAGAAAGGGGTAACAAATATGAGTCATTACAACCTTACTGCACAAGTAGGATGCCAAAAAATAGTAAGATGGAAGATTTAAATACTTCAGAAATAAATTTAACATAACCACTACAATCAAAAGGCAATGAGCATAGAAGTTCTCAGATAAACAAAAAATTGAGACTTTGGAAGCATAAACAGTTAGCTCTATGTGCACTAGACTTTGAGAAAGACAGTCTCAAGATGACAAGTGGTAATGATGTTCCTAGCAAAATTCAGAGTGAAATTGCAAATGGTAAAGACTTGTTCAACTAACAGTGAAGGACTAGATCGGACATCAGACAACCAAGCCATAAGTTAGTGATCAACATAAAAGATTCATTTTCCAAGTAATACAATTCATTCTCCGTCGTAAGTACGTAAGTAAATGTGTTTCAGATTTCAGATAAGCTCATTGTCCAAGTAATATCATTATTTCACCAAGCAATAAGCTAACCAAATACACCTATGGAGATCCATGATCCAGGGCATGTTGCATGTGGTAGAAAACAGGACTCAAATGTCACGATTGTACTCTGCGCGCCACTTGAAGAGTAGAGATGCACAGAACACCTGCGTAGATGATATAGAGCTATAAATTGTGTACCACTCATATGTTCAAATGTGTTGGAGAGACACAAAGTCATGAAAGAACTAAATAGCCAAAAGGATATGACAATTTGAAATCAGTAAGAAATTTCCTTACAGGAATGGCAGTTGTTGGTAATGCTAAGAAATTAATTGGTTGAAAGAACAATGTACTTTCAGCACCACCAACAACAGTACGTTGACGATTGCCAGAATTTCCTTCAAAGTGATACTGACTAAATCGAACGACATTAAAATCAAGACACGATTGCAATTTTGTGTGTGTTGACATAAACTGCAATAGATGCCAGGAGCGCCTACGCAGATGATAAATAAAGCTATGAGTCTTGGACCACTCACAGCTATCATCTAAGTAACAAAAATATTTTGATAGCGAGATTTACCAAAGTGATCGGACATCACAGATACAAGGTCATAATTGCAGCGTTGGTCGCCCTAAATTAGTGCCTAAGGATCAACTAAAACTTGCACGACCGAGACACACAATCCCATCCGAAGTGCAATTCCACTGCTGAACATCTTCTATTCATTAGGTCATAGGACATTGATCTAGTTTCTTACCGGGTTACGGATGAAGGAGCACGGTTCGGTGTCGATTAGCAGATGCAGGTCGAGGAGATCGAGCAGTCGGCCGCAGGCGCGGGAGTCAGCAGCGGCACGTCAGCACAATGACCAGGCGCAACAAGGCTCCGGAGGTAGCCGAGGGGTGACGGCGGGAGTGCGACGATGCGGGCGGCGCAGCGGATGGCTGGGGAGCGCGCGCAGGTCGGCAGGGAGTCGCGGATTGGCGAGAGACTGGTGGTGGAGTAGAGGCTTGTAGGGTGGCGGCGATGGCTGACGAGGGGGCCGCGGCGGTGGCCGGGGCCTAGGGCAGTGACGAGGGGGCCGCGGCGGTGGCTGACTAGGAGGGCAGCGGCGGTGGCTGACGAGGGGAGATGGGAGGGAGGGAGGAGTGCGGTTGAAGTGGAGATGCTGGGGGAGAGGCAAGTGAGGGGAGGGAAGAAGGGGATAGTACGGGGGAGGGTTAGCAATGGCGCACCATTTAGGGGTGCGCCATAAGTGGCATATCAATGGCGCACCTTTTAGTGGTGCACCATAAGTGGGGAGGGATAGCAATGGCGCACCTTCTAGTGGTGCGCCATAAGTAAGGTGATAGCAATGGCGCAACTTCCCCTGGTGCGCCATTACTAACTTTTTTTTAGTTGCATGCATGTAATAGTTTCGCCGCCTATCTAGTATACTTTCTATTTACTTTATCTATTTTCTTACTAGGAACTATGAAAAGAGCCAATCACTCATTTCCACTTGTTTAGCCAAACGAGCTAATATGTTTTACGAGTAGCCCGAGGAAAGCATGTTTTACACCTAACCCATCCATTGTGCAAAGATTTAGGATTAGATGACATGGTTGAAATCAACTGACGTGAAATAACACTCATCAAAGATTGAGCTTGCCACTGACACACACACGCGGCCGACACGTCGTGATTCGATCTTAATTAGCTATCTTTTCACAATGATCTTCCTGCCCTTCTTTCTCGCGGTTGAATAATTTAGCCCCGGAACCCCTTGAATTCTTCTCTTGAACGGACGTCCTTTAGGTAGGATGGTCCTGCTTCTTCTTGTGTTGTGTGCTACTTCATCGTCGTCGTCATCTTCCATCTTCGGGTCGCCGTACTTGTCAAAGTCTTGCTCATTGGCGACTCCATCCATTCCGGTGATGTTCCTTTTGCCTCTCCTCACGACAACACGACTGGGCTTTGACGGGTCCGTAATGAAGAAGCATTGGTCCACTTGGGAAGCCAGTACCCATGGCTCATTTTTCGCGCTGACGTTTGCGCCCGCGGTCTTCGATCTGGCTTCGTGTATAACCATGGTGGTGAAATATCGGTCTTGTTTTAGGACTCTCTTGGCCCATCTGACACGGAACATCGGAACCTTCTCTCCAGCGTAGCTCAGCTCCCAGATATCCTCGATCCTTCCGCAGTATCTGTCCTTGTCGTTACCGGTGTAGGATTCCATCGTTACCCCGGAGTTTTGATAATCGCTCTTCATGTCCTTTTCCACGGTGTAGAATGTGTACCCATTGATATTGTATGCCTCATAGGTCATCAGGTTGTGCTCGGCGCCTTGTGACAAGGAGAATATGAGTTTTTCTTCCGTGGAAGAATCCTCGTGTAAAGGGTTCGACAGAAGCTTGTCCTTGAACCAACGCGTGAAATGTGAGTTGTGCTCTTTGATTATATCTCCGTCCGTCCTCTGTTGGCTTCGGTCATTGTACGTCTTCTCAATAAAGGTTTTGTGCTCTACCACTCAAGGATCGACCACGTCTATGTGTTGTAGCGCGACTAGGTTTGCTCTTTCAAAGTTGGCGAGTCGACCCTTGAAGTTTACATGCATTTCGTGGCGACCCTCGTGGTGACCCCATCCAGCGAGCCTGCCGAGGTGCCTGTTGACGGGAAAACCAACGGGGTTCTCGATTCCTATATAATTCGTGCAGAAGGAGATGCACTCTTCGGTCAGAAAGCCCTGGGCTATGCTTCCATATGGACGTGCCCTATTGTGAACGTATCCTTTGATGACACAATTCATCCTTTCGAACGGCATCATGCTGTGCAGGAACGTCGGCCCGAGTTGGATGATATCCTCCATGATATGGACCAGCAGATGCACCATAACGTCGAATAATGCGGGTGGGAAGTACATCTCAAGCTCGCATAGTATCACCACGATCTCTTCATGTAGCCTTCTGAGTTGCCTCACGCCAACCTAGTTCCGAGAGATGACGTCGAAAAAGTTGCACAGGCCAAATAGCGTTTCACGGACGTGCGCGTCCATGATCCCACGGATTGCAACTGGAAGTATCTGCGTCATCAGCACGTGGAAGTCGTGAGACTTCATCCCGCTGAACTTCTGCTTCGCTGAGTCTAGGTATCTGCTTATCTTCCCCGCGTAACCGTAAGGAAGTTTTACTCCTACGAGGCACGTGAAAAACTGATCGATCTCCTTCGAACTTAGAGTGAAGCACGCGGGAGGGCAGTCATATTCGATCTTCTTGGCCTTTTTGCCTTTGCGACGACTTTTCGTGTCCTTCGCGTCATCATCGTCATCATCATCATTAGGGCGTTTTGCGTGAAGCTCCTCCCTGATGCCCATTGATTGCAAGTCTGCCCTTGCTTTCGGCCCATCTTTAGTCCTCTCTGGCATGTTGAGCAGGGTACCAAGAAGACTCTCGCACACGTTCTTCGTGATATGCATGACATCAAGGTTGTGAGGCACACGGAGCATCTTCTAGTACGGCAAGTCCCAGAAAACAGACATCATTTTCCATACCTTCAGAAGCGGCTCTGGCGCCTTTCGCTTCTTTCCTGGCGGTGGGCACTCTTTCCAATTTTTCAACAGCTCGTCTATTTCCTCGCCGCTCCTCGTACGTGGGGGTCTTCGGGGTTCGGTTTCACCATCGAACAGATCCTTGCTTTTTCCCCATGCCTCATCGTCGCAAACCCACCTTCGATGTCCCATGAACACGGTTTTGAAAGACCCGGGATCTCTATCTAGCTGGCGATACGTTGTGTCATCCATGCACCTCACGCATGCAAAAAATCCGTGTACCACCTGCCCCGCGACATATCTGTAACCAAGATAGTCGTGCACCGTCGTCAGGAGTGCGACTCTCATAGGGAAATATTGTTTCGCTGCAGCGTCCCACGTATTGGCTGGCTTTTTCCATAGCTTGTCTAGCTCCTCTTTCAGCAGCCCCAGATACAGATTGATGTCGTTCCCTGGTTGTTTCGGCCCTTCAGTTAGCATACTCATGTGAATGTACTTCCTCTTCATGCACATCCAGGGGGGAAGGTTGTACATCCACACAAACACAGGACAGGTGCTATGTGTGCTTCTCTGGCTGCCAAACGGGCAGATTCCATCGGTGCTCGCGCCCAGCATGATGTTCCTTGGATCATCCCCAAATTTTGGGTGTTCGAAGTTCAACGCTTGCCACTGGCTCGCATCCTTAGGGTGACTCAGCATCTTGCCTTTTTTATTTATCTGTGGATCATTTCTGTCATCTTCTCGCTTCTTCTCCTCCCTATCTGCGTGCCAACGCAGGAGCTTTGCTTGCTTAGGGTCCGCGAAATACCGCTGCAGACGAGGAGTGATCGGAAAGTACCACACCACTTTTCGAGGAGGTTTCTTCGTTTTCTTGTATCGAGTGATGCCGCACTCCGGACATATGATAGACTCCGCGTGCTCGTCCCGATAAATGATGGAATTGTTCATGCACACATGGTATTTCATGTGCGGTAAATCCAGAGGACACACGATTTTCTTCGCCTCCTCGAAACTATTCGGGCACTTGCCCCCACCACCACCACCACCACCAACAACAACAACAACGACAAGGAGGAGGTAGACGACCACAATGACAATGACGAGAACAATGACAACAACAATAAAAATAACAACGACGAGAACAGCAACAACAACGACATCAGCGACATAAACGACAAAAACAATAACAACAACAACAGAAAGTAAGACGACGACGACGGCGATGACCACGATGACGACGATACCACCACCACCACCACCACGACCACCAACAACAACAACCACGACAACCACGACAACGACGACGATGTCGATGGCGACGACGCTGACGATGACGATGATAACAACGACAATGACGAGAACAAGGACAACAACAACAACAACAACAACAACAACGACAACTGCGACAACAACGACAACTGCGATAACAACGACAACAATAACAACAATGACAAAACAAAAACAACGACGACAACAACAACAACAACAAGAACAACAACCACCACAACAACCACAACAACCACAACAACAACAACAACAACAACAACAACAACAACGACATCGACGACGACAATGACGACAACAACGGCCACAATGACAACAACGATAACAACAACGACAACGACAACTATGGCAACAACAACAAAAACAAAAAACAAGAACAACAACAACAATGATGAGGACATCAACACCATTGTTACACCCACAGCCCCAGCTGATATACATATTGGACCATTTACTAGAGCTCGTGCACGCCAATTGAATGACCAGGTACTTACGTTTCTTGGGAATACTTCTAATGTTCATGAACATATGATGCTGCATAAGTTAGATACTTTTGTTGTGCTCATGAACGAAGGACCTAGCATGGACAAGAAGGATATACGTTGGAGTGGGATCAAGCATGCAGAAGAAGGTGCACGTGTGGGAGAGTACAATGGAGCTTCCGCTGGTGATTTTCGCACTTTAAAGCCACCATAAGAAGAGCATGAAGGCTTTTGACGAAATATTCAAGACGCCACTTTATAAATTTCGTCCATATGCTATTATAGGTGTTGCGCCACCTTACTTTTGGGCTAGGCCCATGTAATATCGAAATACCATAATATAGGCTATTTTTAGAGTCAGTATGTGTGGGGAAACTGAGTTCAGGGCTGTTTTCCGACCCCTCCTCCAAGGGTCACAAAATTGCTTCTCTATTCCCTCATATATACAGCCCTTAGAGCACTAGTTAGACTTGGGTTTTGCTTAGATTACACGTTCGCCATAGCTGCAACTTCGCATTCTTCTTTTGTGTTCCACGACCAAACAAAGGCGTTACAGAACCCCATCTTCATCAATAAAGCTTTCCTATTATATTCGCAATATCTTGATTGCAATCTTAGTTTCCTGCTTGTTCTTCGTTTGCCTGCAGGAAACAGACCTTCGTGGTCAGGTTGATCGTGGTCCGGCATGGTCAATAACCTCTCGGAGTTGGATTAGCAATTGCTAAGGCGCGACGTCCTCACACGTTCGTAGTCGAATCGTCAAAGTCGACTCTACCAAGACACCGACAACTCCGCCTCTATCAAACAACAACAACAACAACTTCGACAACATCGACAACAACGACAACATCGACAACAACGATGTTGGGGCATAGTTTATGCCTAAGTAATTTTGGTGATTGATGACAGTACCGTAAAGGACTAACCGTGTGTGTTAATGTTTCAGATAACACACGTCAACGGCACAAGACGACTCGCCTCCTAATTCATGGAACGGAAGCACGACGCTCTCTACGATTCTGTTTATTTGGGTGGAATGTATCTTTGCACGCGCACACTTCACATATTTTTCCCTTACCTTCATCTTTGGAGAGGCCCCCGCCACTGTGTTTCTTTCCTCCTTGCAAAATGGTCCCTAGCGGTAGTACCGCTGGAATGCGAGCGGTAGTACTACTGCAGCCAGCGGTAGTACCGCTCCAGGAGCTTAGTCCCGCCTGCCTAGCGGTTGTTCGTGGACTTTCTTGGCGGTGGTAGTGCTTTTGCACTACCAGGGGCCCAGCGGTAGTACCGCTGGAGTGCCAACGGTAGTACCGCTAGTCGGCGGTAGTACCGCCCCTGGTCAGCGGTAGTACCGCTGGAGTGCCAACGGTAGTACCGCTGCAGCCAGCGGTAGTACCGCTAGAGCTCGGGCAGAGATTGGGAAAACGGTTGGATTCCTCCCCCCCCCACTATATAAAGGGTTCTTCTAGCTGTGGAACCTCATCTTTTACCTCCCCAAGCTCCATTGTTTCTCCCTAAGCTCAAAAGTGCCCGATCTCTCTCCCTAGCCAATCAAACTTGTTGATTCTTTAGGTATTGGTTGAGAAGGCCTAGATCCACACTTCCACCAAGAGAAAAGTTGATTCCCCCAACAATCCCTTGCGGATCTTGTTACTCTTGGGTGTTTGAGCATCCTAGACGGTTGAGGTCACCTCGAAGCCATATTCCATTGTGGTGAAGCTTCGTGGTCTAGCTGGGAGCCTCCAAGCTTTGTGTGGAGTTTGCCCCAACCTTGTTTGTAAAGTTCGGTCGCCGCCTTCAAGGGCACCTATAGTGGAATCACGGTACCTTGCATCGTGCGAGGGCGTGAGGAGAATACGGTGGCCTTAGTGGCTTATTGGGGAGCATTGTGCCTCCACACCGCTCCAACGGAGACGTACTTCCTGTCAAAGGGAAGGAACTTCGGTAACACATCCTCGTCTCCATCGGTTCCACTTGTGGTTATCTCTAACCTTTACTTTGTGTATGCTTATGTTTTTGACTATATCTTACTTGTCTTAATAGCTCTCGTTGTTAGCTCCATTAGGGTTCACCTCATTGTCGTAATATTTGTGAACCCATATGTTGTTTACCTTAACTTGCTAAGATTATTTAAAAAGTGGTCGTTGTCTATTCACCCCCCCTCTAGTCAACCATATCGATCCTTTCAATTGGTATCAGAGCCACGTCTCTTTATTAAGGATTTAACCACCCGAAGTGTATGGAAGGCGAAGAGGAAATTAACCATGGGCAACCCGAGTCCATGGACTTGACTTCGGTCACAAGTGACGACTTGAATACGGCTATGGCCGCTCTCAAGACGCCCTTCACGAACAAGGTCAAGACCATGCTTAAAGAGTTACTTGAGGGATTTAAAAGTTCACCCGAACCGGCTATAGTGGTTAAACCCACCGTCACGAATTCGGAGGCCAACTCCTCGAAGGAAGCGGCTAAAGGTATGCGACCTTCCTCATCTCACAAAAAGGATGGGACTGAAACATATGCCTCAGTTCCACCCCCCATGGTCTATGGAGAATCCGTTCCCGCACCACGTCTTAATCCTGTTGGTCCTCCTCCTAAGCTTGTGAAAGGTGACTTTGCTAACTGGGTATTTTCTATTAAGTCTCATTTGAATCACAGCTCAACAAACTTGTGGAGAATCATCGAGCAAGGATATTATCCCCATGATCCAAGCAACCTCACTCCAAGAGAAGATGGAGACAATCAATACAATCACTCCGCTTTGTTTATCCTCCAGTCGGCAGTGCCACCTGAAGATCTTCCTCACTTGCGTCCCTTCACTTTGGCCAAGGATTGTTGGGAGCATATTATGGTGTTGTACAAGGGAAGCTCAAGCATTCAACGATCCAACTATGAAGTGATACTTGATAAGGCCGATGAGTTTGTGATGAAGAAAGACGAGGACCCTCGTGATCTCTATCGGAGGGTGACTGCTATTGCTGTGGCACTCAAGGATCATGGGAGGAAGGATGTGGATGATACATGGGTCAAGCGCAAGTTCCTTAAAGCCATCATGCCTTTCACCAAAGCCATGTCATCTGTCATTCGTCAGCGGCCAGACTTCCACTCCTTGTCTTCCAGTGAGGTGTTGGATGAATTCATTGCAATGTCAATCATGAACGAAATAGCCGACAATGCACTTTCTCGTGTTCGATCAAAGACAAATTCACCCAACCTTGCGTTGAAAGCAAAAGCAATGCTTGAAGAAGAAGAAGAAGATGCGAAAGAGGAGAGATGCCCTGAAGAAACAAAGTATGCCTATCATGAGCACATGGCTCTTGCATCAAGGCAATTCTGGGGCAACAAGAGGAACTCAAGACCCTCCTTCACCAAGAACAACTCGAGTGGATTCAAACCCAAACAACGAGTAAGGACATGTTATAACTGTGGTAACGTGAGTCACTTCGTGGCCGAATGTCCCTATGAGAAAAGGGAAGACAACGGAGGAAAGCTCATTCGCAAAGACAAAACCAAATCATTTCCAATCAAGAACAACTTTGTGAAGAAACCTCACCCAAAAGGGATGGTGGCCCTTGAAGAGTACCCTGCCAATGATGATGATGATGATGATACAGTGGCCACGACAACTGTTGCTATTGCCACTACACTTCCCCAGAAGGTGTCTCTCTTCAACGCCACCAACGAGAACCACATCACCAAGTGCCTCATGGCAAAAGGTATCAATCAGGTATCTCCCATCATTAAGACCAACATTACTTCCGCCCCTTCATTGTTAAATTGTGTTGAAGATAGTGATGTTGGGGAACTTAATGAGCATGATCTTGACAAGTTTTTGTGCACTATTAAGGGAGAACCCAAGAAGCATTTTGTTGCTCTCTTGGAACAACTAGGTGAGGCCACTGACCTCATTGAGTCTCATGAGGAGACCATCTCCGAGCTTCAGGGAAATAGTCGTGACTATGCCGATGAAATTTCAGAATTATCTAATGCTCTAGAAAATGAGCGCACTCTTCGTTTGGCTCTTGAGGAGTCATATGACGATGACTGCGCTAAAATGCAAAAGAAACTAGATCATGATGTTGTTCTTACTCGTATGCTTATGTCTGAAAAGTATGATCTTGAGGTTGGCCATGACAGACTCAAAGAGGAGTTTGACAAACTTGACAAGGCCCACAAGGTCTTGAAAGGTGCTCATTTCTCTCTAAAAGAGTCTCATGATCAACTCCAAGCAAAGCTTACCAAGGAGATCTCTACTTGCCCTCCCTTTGTGTTAATTGATAATGCTTGTGCAACTAACCCCTACTGTGAGCATGTACCTCTTGTGGAGGAAAATGCCAAGTTAAAGGAGAAACTTGAGAAGGGCCTTGTGGCATGAATACAAGGTGAGAAGAGTCTAAAAGACCTCTTGAGCACTCAAAAGGGTGTTGTAGGAAAGGAGTGACTTGGACTTACCTCCAAGTCAAAAGGTAAAAGGAGGAACAGGAACAAACGATCTCCCACCCTCATGGACATATTTGTCAAAGAGGGTGAGGGGACTCAGAAGGCGAACAGGAACAAGGTGGACCATGGAAACATCAAGAAGGGAAAAACCATTCCTACTAACACAACCGGCAAACTCAATTCTTCTTATGTCTTATGTTGTGCTAGTGATGGGCATGTTTATGCCAGATTTGTTGGTTCCTACGATGAGGATATTGAATGGGCTATCTGGGTTCCTAAGACCCTTGTCTCTAACATGAAAGGACCCATTAAAAATGGGTACCTAAAACCAAGCCTTGATCTATTTCAGGAGTTTGCTTCCGGTGGGGTGTCATGTTTGCTCGATAGTGGAGCAACAAATCATATGACCGGAAGCAAGGACTTAGTGGTGGATGTGCATCCTTCTCCATCTATGCCCACCCATGTCCAATTCGCCGATGCATCCTCTTCAAAGGTATTGGGATTTGGTAAGGTGGTCGTCTCTCAAGATTTATCTATTGAGAAGGTCATGCTTGTTGAGTCACTTGCCTACAATTTACTTTCGGTTCGTCAACTCGCAATTATGGGTTTTTCCACTTTCTTTAAACTTGATACTGTGGTCCTCCTGAGGAGCAAGACTCTTAAAGTAGCCTATGTTCGATCTGTCGAAAATGGTCTTTATGTGGTGAACTTCTCAAAGGGAGCCACTAAGACTGCGACATGTTTAATGGCTAAAGTTGACGTGGGCTGGCTTTGGCATCGCCGTTTAGCTCATGTCAATATGAGATCCTTGCAAAGTCTTCTGACAGGGGACCATATTCGTGGACTAAAAAATGTGAGTTTTGCTGGTGTTTGCAGTGCCTGCATTGAAGGAAAGATTCATGAAACTTCTCATCGTCCAATGACTCTTATCTACACTAAGAGGCCATTGGAACTTCTCCATATGGATCTGTTTGGTCCTCCATCATTTGATAGTCTTGGAGGCAGAAAGTATTGCTTAGTGATTGTTGACGACTACTCAAGATATACCTGGGTATATTTCTTTAAAAAGAAGAGTGAGACTCAACAAACGGTCATCAACTTTGCTAATGAAGCGCAACGTCAACATGAAGCAAAGATCTTGATGATTAGAAGTGACAACGGCACCGAGTTCAAGAACTACACCTTGGATGAGTTTCTAGGTGATGAGGGAATAAAACACCAATACTCTGCACCATATACCCCTCAACAAAACGGCGTGGCAGAAAGGAAGAATCGGACCTTGATAGACGCTGCAAGGACAATGATGGCAGAATTAAAATATCCATATAACTTCTGGGCAGAGGCCATCAACACAGCATGTCATGCATCCAATCGGCTCTATATCCGCAAAGGCTTGAACAAGACTCCGTATGAGATTTTAACTGGAAACAAACCCAATCTCAAGTACTTCCGGGTATTCGGTTGTAAGTGTTTCATTCTCAAGAAAGGTGCACGGTTAGCTAAATTTGATTCTAGAGCACATGAGGGTATCTTTGTTGGTTATGCTACAAACTCTCATGCTTACCGTGTCCTCAAGAAGTCCACTGGACTAATTGAGGAGACGTGTCACGTAGATTTTGATGAAAATAATGGCTCCCAAGTGGAGCAAAGTGGTCTGTGTGATGTAGGTGATGAAATTCCTCCCCAAGCCATAAGAAGAATGGGGATTGGTCAAATACTCCCCATTGAGGAACCCCTTGTGGCCGAAGGAGAAGGACAATGCTCTACTCAAGTGGAGCCATCACCTCCACAAGTCCCACACGCTTCCGATGAACAAAGAGAAGACTCTCAACAAAATAAACAAGCTCAAGGTGAAGATAAATTGCCCAAAAATGATGATGTGTCTCAGGATATTCAAGCACTACCCCAAGACTCCGAACCTGCTCATGATCAAGATCAAGTGCAACCCCGAGATCCAGGCCAAGTAGAAACACAAGATCAAGATCAAGAGAAACCACAAATACAAGAACAAACTAGTGAACCTGCTCAAGTCGAAGGACGAGATGATCAGGAGACTGTCTCACAATTCCCTCCTGCAGCACCAACAGCCGGCTCAAGACGCAAGGGCAAGCAAAGTAAGCAAGTCGATGCTCCCCCGTTATCTAATGAAGAACTCTTGGAGCGTCGAGCAGCCAAGATTGCGAACAAGCTGAGAGTCAAGTCACATCTTATGAAGAATGTACTTGGCAGTTTAAAAAGGGGAGTATCCACCCGTCAACAGATTTGGAATTATTGTGAGCATCACGCGTTTGTTTCGTATTGTGAACCTCAACAGGTACAGGAAGCGCTCGATGATGAGGATTGGCTTATGGCCATGCACGAAGAACTTAACAACTTCAAGCGCAACCAAGTCTGGGATTTAGTGCCTAGGCCAACGGAGGAACATAATGTCATCGGGACCAAATGGATATTCAAGAACAAGCAAGATGCCAATGGGATTGTGATTCGAAACAAGGCAAGATTGGTGGCTCAAGGCTACTCCCAAGTCGAGGGTATCGACTACGGTGAAACCTTTGCCCCTGTTGCTCGTCTAGAATCTATTCGCATGTTGCTTGCATTTGCTTCTCATCATAACTTCAAATTACAACAAATGGATGTGAAACGTGCCTTTCTTAATGGTCCTTTAAATGAGTTGGTCTATGTCAAACAACCCCCGGGATTCGAACATCCCAAGCTCCCCAATCATGTGTACAAACTTAATAAGGCACTCTATGGCCTTAAACAAGCCCCACGCGCGTGGTATGAGTATCTTACTGAGTTGTTACAAGATCGTGGGTTTGAAATTGGGAAGATAGATCCCACTCTTTTTACTAAGAGGGTTAAAGGGGATTTGTTCATATGCCAACTATATGTTGATGATATTATCTTTGGCTCTCCTAACATTTCCTTCAATGAAGAATTTGCTGCACTAATGACTGAGAAGTTTGAGATGTCCATGATGGGAGAGTTGAAGTTCTTCCTCGGGTTCGAGATTAAACAAGGTCTAGAAGGGACATTCATCAAACAAGCCAAGTACACTCAAGACATGCTCAAACGGTTCGAGCTCGAAGATGTCAAACCGGTCAAGTTCCCCATGCCAACCAGATGCAAGCTTGACACTGATCCCAATGGTAAAGCAGTGGATCAAAAGGTATATCACTCCATGATTGGATCCCTCCTTTACCTTTGTGCATCTAGACCGGATATTATGTTGAGTGTAGGGATATGTGCACGGTTTCAATCCGCACCAAAAGAAAGTCACTACATGGCTGTTAAGCGAATCTTTCGATATTTGGCTCATACCCAAACTTTGGCCTTTGGTATCCCAACGGAGAAAACTTCAATCTAGTTGGCTATTCTGACTCAGATTGGGCAGAATTGCGTCTCTTTATCATCCACCGAAGCTGAGTATGTTGCAGCTGCAAGTTGTTGTGCACAATTGCTATGGATGAGGCAAACTTTAAAGGATTATGGTGTCACATGTGACAAAGTGCCTCTTCTATGTGACAATCAAAGTGCTATCAAGATTTCCCTCAACCCAGTGCAACATAGAAAAACCAAACATATTGATATTCGCCATCACTTCATTCGTGAACATATCAAGCTAGGTGATATTGAGGTTCACTTCATCCACACTGAAGAGCAACTTGCAGATATTTTCACTAAGCCTCTAGATGAAGCAAGGTTCCGGGAGTTAAGGCATGAGGAAAATATCATTGATTCAAGTAATGTGGATTGAAACTAGGCATGTTGCACCTCACTTTGCATTCCATCTTGGTCTAGATGTAGGCATGGACATAGGGGGAGTGTTGTTCTCTCAATGAACTTCCCTCCCCCCATTATGCATAAATCAATCTAGTATTTCACTTTAGCCATTGTCAAATGGAACTTGTGCTTCAAAGACGAGCATTGGTCATGAACGCAAGGATAATTCTTCGCGGTGTCGTACCATTGTCTCAAACATAGGTGGCCTCGGCCACCGCCCCTCCCACCTTTCTTTCGTATAGAAGAAAGGATATACAATGACAAGTCAGTACATATTTCTAGGTGCTATCTTTTGTTACTTACTTGTCATTTGCCCATGTTCTTCTCTTATCATAGGCCGCGTTGTGTCATTTGCAGTGGTACTACCGCCAGGGGTAGCGGTACTACCGCCAGGACCCCAGCGGTACTACCGCCAGGGATAGCGGTACTACCGCCAGGATTCTCATCTAACACGACCTGCTAGGAAATTTTTAGGGCTGTCTCAAGGGGGAGCGGTACTACCGCCAGGGGGAGCGGTACTACCGCTGCATCCAGCGGTACTACCGCCAGGTAGCGGTACTACTGCCAGGTCCACAGCGGTACTACCGCTGGCCCGTACCCCTTGGGCTATATAAAGGAGGGGGAGCCCTTTTTTCCCAGGCTCTTTCTTCTTCCTCGCGGCTCCTCCCTCCCCTAGCCCGAAATCCCCCTGTTTTGATCTCCTTCATGCCATCCCCTAGGATTCACATGTTTTAGATCAAGTTCTTGAACTATTTGAATTAGATCTAAAACTTGCTCTCTCTTGCCTAGGCATGCACTTATTTCGGTGGTACTAGTGATTCTCATGTGTGTAGGGCTGTGGTAGAGTTCTTAGTGTTCATAGACAACCCATGCCCCTCGTAAAAATTCATGTAGTCATATCCGTGAGGTCTATTTTATCTGTCAGATCTGAAAATCAAACCCCAGCGGTACTACCGCCAGGGGTAGCGGTACTACCGCTAAGACCCCGAGCGGTACTACCGCCAGGGGTAGCGGTACTACCACCAGGAGGATTCACTGTGCACTCTTTTCATGTGCTTGGCAATGAGTGTTTATTGTTCTGCCCTTTCCAGTTCTTTGCCTTGACTCTTTTTGTCGCTTCTTTTCCCTGTGTATTTCGTGTCACAGGTGGTTCTCGCCGTTCGAAACCCCCACGGGACATGCAGTCAAAGCATTATCGCAACCCAGAGGCTCCAGAGGGTTCCGCCACTTCAGGTCTGCAACCCAAAAAGCAGTCCTTCAAGAAGACCGCGAACAAGGACAAGGGGATCAATGTACGCACAATGCCCCCCAAGGACTTTCTGCGGTTCCGCACTCAGAACCATTATCTCCAAGAGAAGGATGTGATCAAGAATGTCGACCATGTTTGGGCAAAGGATAACTGCAGGATCTACCGTGATATTGTCATGCATTTCAAGAAGATCTTTTTCCCCGTTCAGTGGATTGACCTAGTGTAACATCCCAATTTTCCTAATTGGGAATGTTTTACATTGTAGCTAAGCATCTATGCATATTGAGTGAAATAAATTTTAGCACGTGAATTTTTCCTTCGTCTTTGATTTGCATTTCTATTTTTCCTCGCACGAGCAATGCCCGGAGAAAATACCCTCTTACACGCAAGAGAGAGAGCGGAGGAAAATGACCCTCGAAAAGTGCGGGCAAATTTCTGAAATATTTGAGCCAAGGAAACCCAAAGTTCTTTTGCAAAAATAATTGCAAAAAGAAATAAAGAAAATTGGGAATTTCTGAAAAAAAAACATTTTTTTAGTTTTTATTTTTGCTTTGGAGGATGAACACGGAACTTTATGGTTTGAGGATCGCATCTATGTCCCCAATGATCCCAAACTCAGGAAGTTGATACTTCAGGAGGCTCATGATTCCCCGTACTCGATACACCCCGGCAACACTAAGATGTATCTGGATCTGAAAGAAAGTTTCTGGTGGACAGGACTGAAGAAAGACATTGCCGAGTAGGTAGCTATATGCGATGTTTGTCAGCGAGTAAAAGCCGAGCATCAGAAGCCAGCAGGTTTGCTCCAACCTCTGCCGATACCCGAATGGAAATGGGAAAATCTTGGTATGGACTTCATCACAGGATTACCTCACACCCGTTCTGGCTATGATTCTATTTGGGTTGTGGTGGATCGTTTGACCAAGGTAGCTCACTTCATTCCGGTGAAGACTACTTACACGAGTGCCAAGCTGGCCAACATATATATGACGAGGATCGTATGTCTGCACGGAGTACCGAAGAGCATTGTGTCTGATAGAGGGACTCAGTTCACATAAATTTTTTGGCACCAACTGCAAGAAACATTGGGAACGAGATTGGAGTTCAGTACAACTTTTCACCCGCAGACAGATGGACAGACCGAGAGAGTCAATCAGATTCTGGAGGACATGTTGAGAGCCTGCGCACTAGACTATGGGTCTAGTTGGGATGACAATTTACCGTATGCCGAGTTCTCATACAACAACAGCTACCAGACCAGTCTGAAGATGGCCCCTTTCGAAGCTCTATACGGAAGGAGGTGCAGAACACCGTTGATGTGGGATGGAGTTGGAGACCGACAAATTTCTGGTCCCGACCTTATCCGAGATTCTGAAGAGAAGGTCAAACTTATTCGTGACCGACTCAAGATAGCTCAGTCCAGGCAGAACAGTTATGCCGACAGCAAACGCAAGGAAGTAACGTACGAAGTGGGAGACCGAGCATATCTTCGGGTGTCTCCACTTCGAGGAATCAAGAGATTCGGTGTGAAAGGAAAATTAGCACCTCGTTTCATTGGCCCCTACAAAATTCTTGAACGTAGAGGCGAAGTTGCTTATAAATTGGAACTGCCGGAAGGATTGTCCGGAGTTCATGATGTTTTCCATGTTTCCCAGTTGAAGAAATGCCACGCCGAGATGGCCGATGTTCCGTTGAGAGATACAGTGCCCCTAGAGGCCATACAGCTTGACAGTGATCTGACGTATGAGGAGAAACCCGTTAGGACAGAGTTACCCGCAGCAAGATCATCAAGTTCTGCAAGGTGTTGTGGAGCCACCACACCGAGGAGGAAGCCACCTGGGAACGAGAAGAGGATCTTCCTCGAGACCACCCGCACCTATTTTCTAGTCAACCCGAATCTCGAGGGCGAGATTCATCTTAAGGTGGGTAGGTTTGTAACATCCCAATTTTCCTAATTGGGAATGTTTTACATTGTAGCTAAGCATCTATGCATATTGAGTGAAATAAATTTTAGCACGTGAATTTTTCCTTCGTCTTTTTTTGCATTTCTATTTTTCCTCGCACGAGCAATCCCCGGAGAAAATACCCTCTTGAACGCAAGAGAGAGAGCGGAGGAAAATGACACTCCAAAAGTGCGGGCAAATTTCTGAAATATTTGAGCCAAGGAAACCCAAAGTTCTTTTGCAAAAATAATTACAAAAAGAAATAAAGCAAATTGGGAATTTCAAAAAAAAAACATTTTTTTAGTTTTTATTTTTGCTTTGGAAAAATGTTATTCGTGTAGAGATTTATTTTCTGATTTTTTTGGTATATAATACCATATATAAATATTTTGATTTACTTTCCTTTTTTCGGTTTTGATTTTCTGTCTCGGAAAGAAGGTTAGAGATTAGGAAGTATTTTTTTTAACCAGCCGCCCTAGGCGCCTTATAGAGCTTGGGCCGAGATCCCCCTTTCCCACGGATCGAATCCCTTGTTATAGGCCGACCGCCCCTTCCCTCTCCTCCCCCTCTCTCTGCCCAAGGGTCCCACCTGCCCGAGCCTAGCACCACGTCGGCCATCCCCTACCTCCTCTTTCCTTTTCCATGCCGAAACCGAGCTGCACCAGGAACCAGCGATTCCCTTCCCCGATCCTCCCTTCTCTCCTTCCTTATCCCTTCCCCACCTAGCCTATATAAACACTGCCCCTCCACCGCCCCCGTTCCCAACCATAGCTCACCGCCGCCGCCGCCCGAAGCCCCTGCACAACCTCGCCGGCAGCAGCTACTGCCACCCTTCGGCCAGGAGCAGCCCCAGCGCCCCCGAGCCCCTCTCCGCCCCCGAGCCCCACCCGCGGAGGAGAAGCACCACCGCCGCCGCCTCCCCTCTTCCCCACTGCCCCGGAGCTTCCCCCTCCCTCGCCGGCGATGCCCCCGCCGGAGTACCAGCACCCAGCCACGGTAGCCCTCCCCTCTCTCTGTATTTCATGTTCTTCTTTTTTTTAGCCGTTGGATCTAAGAGGTAAGGCCTAGATTAGATCACTAGGTAACTCTTCGGTTTAGTATAGAAAACCAGTGGGTTTTATTTTCACTTATCAATTAGCCAGCAGATTTTCCTTAGCTTTGGCCGTTTGCCCAAAGCGTTCCAACAAACACCCTCCGCAGCCAATAGCTACAGGCCACGTGTACCCCAATAGCTAGCTAGTTGTTCTGTCAAAAATTACAAAAATAGAAACTTTCGGTTTTGTTTTGACCACAACTTTTTATCCCGAAGTCCAATGACATTTATTCTTTTTCCAGTAGCTCACAAATTTCCTGTAGTTTTTAAAAACATATAATTTGTCTATGTTTGAAATTTTCAAATATAAGTTAGAGCAGATTTAGTTTAAACCTTGTTTTGCCAATTCGAGGAGTTTGAAAAATGATTTTGAGTTGATTCTTTTTGCTACTACTTTCTAGTGGTAAAATGTTACTGTGGTAGAAGTTTCAGAATATTTATTGTATTTTTACTGGTGTTTTCAGCAGAAACAAGTTTCTGCCATACCGGCGCGCGTTGAATTCCCTTGCTTAGACTTTAGCAAATCCTTGCATGTGATGTTATTTTTACTTGTTGCTTGATTGAAGTGCTTATGGTGTGCTTTGTGTTTGTATCGGTAGATCATCCGGAGTGCGAAGCGTGTTACTTAGAGGCGTTCGAGCAAGACAACTATCATCAAGGCAAGTCATTTTGATCAAGTTATTTTTACCTATGTTTTCGATGCATGGTAGATCACCTTCTTTGCCCAATTTGCATGCTGCCTAGGTACTTGGAAACTTTAGCATAAGTTGTAGTATCATGTGGTAGGAACACAACAACCCCAATACTTGGCCCCGGGAAGACAATTTCTTAATGCTATGCTTGAGTAGACGGGTTACCGGTTGAGTGTATACCACGAGTGATGCGAGGTTGATATAATAATCAAGACCGGCTAAGACAAGACTTTCAAGACCTCGGACGCAATGCAACTCTGGGTGAAGGACGGTTGATCGGCTCCCTGGAGAACCCAGTGGATGCCCGGGATGCTGGAGAGGCCATGTCATCCTGCGGAAAGCTTCACCTAGGCTTGAAGAGATGGACGGAGACTTCAAGACTCAAGGCTTACCTGCACAGCCACAAGTCATTATGGGCTCTGGCTTGGTTGGACAACGCGGCGACTCTGGACAGGCGGTGCTAGCAGATGTAGACGAACGGTAGGAATGGATGGGCACCGACAGGGATTCAGAGGGACCCGTTGAAAAACCATGTTTTGATCATCCGGTCTTCAAACACCCTGAAGTGCGAGGACAAACCCGGAGGCGATCAAATCTTGTGGGGAACGTGTGCAAAACTCTACAGAGTGCCCAACCTAATCGATTAGCCGTGTCCACGGTCATGGACAACTTGAGCCGAAGGCATTGAATTTCCCCTGAACCCTCGACACAACTTAATAGTGATGTGGGTGTTAACAACTATTTGGGTACGAGAATTGGTTGGCGGAACCATCTCGTTAACAACAAACACTGTAGTAATATTTTGCTTTCAACCCCTCTTGTTGTAGGATAAAATTGGCTTTATGCAAAACTCAGCTCCACCGGCCAAATATGCATGTAGAGATAGTTGATTATTATTTTACTCCTCTCTTTGATGACTAGCCGGCATATTCAATATGCTGACCTACACGGCTGCAACGTATCATGTTGCAGAGTACTTTTCCGACCAGGAGTGAGGCTACGATCTACGCTCAGCGACATGCCCTTGGAGTCGGATGGACTCGTCTACCTGATGCTTCCGCTAGTCTTCGTTAGATATCTCATGAGTTGGCCTTCAACCACTTTATTGTAATTCTTTATTGTAATAAAGTACTCTTTATGAGATTCGATTAATAAAGCTGTGTGATTGAGCTCTTGAATATATACATTATGTACTGTGTGTGTACCAGCATGATCTTGGGATGGTACGGAAACACCAGAGTCTTGACTCGTCTTGAGTCAGGTCGCTACAGAAATGGTATTCAGAGCACACGCTGACCTTAGGACGTAACCTCTAGGAATGGAAAAGCCTTAGGAAGAAAACTATTTTCTCTTATGTCTATAAATCTTCTATTTCCTCTTCTGATCATTTCTGATTTCTCTCCGATTTTCCAATGTTTAGATGGCTACCTTCATCCCTGTTAAGTTCACGGAGTTTTGCCAGCCCGACACCACTATGCCGTTCGGAAAGGAGCTGGTGCAGATCACCAAGGACTTGAGGATTGCTCTGCCGACTATCACATGGAAGCCAACTTCGTCTTACCCGGAGGATTCGCGCTACATGATCGAGGTGCACATTCCCGGAAGGACATTCCGGCCGCGCACTGAGCCGATGGATTTCAAGTTCATCGCACCCAACTAGATTCTCGGAAGGGACATGGCGATCCATTGTGCACTCGGACGTATCAAAGAAGAATACAAAGGCTGCCCTATTTCCCCAGACCTATTCACCGTATCCCGGAGAAATGAAGACGGAGATATCATCTCAAGCAAGACCAAGGACGCTCTCTTGTCTTATGCCCAGACCTTGGAGAAGCACAGCGGGACTCTGGAGTATCACGTGATCAAGGACGCCAGGAAGATCAAGCAACTGTCACTCCGCGATCTTGAACTTGAAGATGCAGCCCGGGAAGCCCACTATGAACATGAAGTGGAGGTGAAGGATTTTCTGGAGCGGATCGAGAAGCTGAAGACTCGAGTTGCATACCTTGAGGAGGAATTGGACATGGGCGAGAACCTTCATCCCGAAGGAGACATAGCCCCCTTGATCAGCAACGACGAGGACTATGAAGAAAGCTCCACCGAAGGACCTGCCACCATGCTATTCTGAGGAGGACACTTAGACTAGACCACCAAATTTACTTTATCGTTTTGCGTTTTAGGCCGATGTTTAGGATTATCGAATTTTGTATCCCCGTGTGAACCTTTGTGATGGTATTGAATGAAATGTGTGGTGTGATACTTGTGTGCTGCATTCATATGGGTAGTGTAATTACTCCTAGACCATTGTTCTATGCTAATCTCACCCCTCTACAAACATCAGATGCCTCCGAGATGGGCCCCTGAGTCCAACTTTCCGCCGGAACTCACCCACTTGATCCAGCAACAAAACACCCTCATGCAGCTGATCATCCAGAACCAGAACAATAACAACAATCGTCACCCACCCCAGGCCGACAATCTCACCCGTTTCTTGAGGTTGAACCCTCCAACTTTCTCCAGCAGCATTGAGCCCATTGTGGCAGATGATTGGCTCCGCAAGATGGAGCGTGAACTTATCACTGCTGGTTGTACTGAAGCTGAGAAGGTGCGTTTTGCCGCGCATCAACTTGAAGGCCCTGCAGCTTCTTGGTGGGAGAACTACACCACCACTTATCCCATTGCTTGAGTCACTTGGGAGCAATTCAAGCAAGCCTTCCGCACCGCACATGTCTCAGCTGGTGCAATGAGTCTGAAGAAGCGTGAGTTTCGCAACTTACGCCAGGGGAATCGCTCTGTGGCCCAGTACGTTGATGAATTCAACATGCTCGCCCGTTATGCACCTGGAGATGTGGCCGATGATGCGGCCAAGCAGGAAAAGTTCTTGGAAGGACTGAACGATGAGCTGAGCATTCAGTTGACGGTAGCCACCTTCAACAACTACCAGGAGCTGGTTGATAAGGCCCTCATCTTGGAGGGGAAACACCAGCAGATGGAGAACCGAAAGCGAAAGTATGGGGTTGGAAAGTTCAACTCCGGCACTCAGCAGAAGCCTCGCTACACCCCCTATCCAGGGAATACCGGGACTGGATCCGGTAAGTTTGGAGGACACGTTCAGCATAACCACCCGGTGCACAACCATGGAGGCCACAACCATGGAGGAAATGGGAACCACCGCAACAACAGCAACTTCAAGAATGGCGGTACTGGCACTCAGCAGCATTCAGCTCCAGCTCAGAAGGATCTGACTCACATCACCTGCTTCAAGTGTCAGAAGACAGGACACTATGCCACTGATTGTCCCCAGAACAAGCAGGGAAATGGAAACGGCAACGGCAACTCTGCAGCAAAGAAGCCCAATCCTTTTCCTCGAGCTCAGGTGAACCACCTTGATGTTGAAGAGGTCTATGATCACCCCGATACTGTGGTTGGTAAGTTTTTGCTAAATTCACATCCAGTATTGGTACTTTTTGATTCTGGTGCAACGCATTCATTCATATCAATGGTAGTTGTGGAAAAGTATAGTTTGCCAACTAGAACCCTCAGCCAACCTATTAAGGTCTGTTCCCCAGGAGGCATGATGACAACCGGGATAGGATGCCATGCTTTGAGTCTCAACATCGGGAACCATAATTTTCCCAGCGACCTCATAGTATTAGAGTCCCAGGGATTGGATGTAATCCTAGGCATGGATTGGTTGGCCAAGTATGAAGGGAATATCGATTGTGCCCTTAAGTCTATTTTGCTCACCACCCCCGAGCAGAAGCGGATTAAGTACGTGTCTCAGCGCCCGACACGGAGTAAGCGAGTAGACTCTCTCACGGGAGTAGTCTAGGAGGAAGTACCGATTGTACAGGAGTACCCAGATGTATTTCCGGAGGAATTGCCGGGCATGCCACCCGATAGAGAGATTGAGTTCTTGATTGAGCTACTACCCGGAACATCCCCAATATCCAAGAGACCCTATCGGATGCCCGCAAATGACTTGATAGAAATCAAGAAGCAAACTAAGGAGTTATTGGACAAAGGGTATATTCGCCCAAGTTCTTCACCTTGGGGAGCCCCAATGCTCTTGGTTGAAAAGAAGGACAAGTCCCTGAGAATGGTTGTCGATTATCGTGCATTGAACGATGTGACTATCAAGAACAAGTACCCCTTGCCGATGATCAATGATCTGTTTGATTAGTTAGTTGGAGCTCGCGTATTCTCAAAGATCGATCTTCGATCCGGGTATCATCAGTTGAAGATTCGTGAACAGGATATACCCAAGACAGCCTTTACCACTCGGTACGACTTGTATTTGTACACGGTCATGTCATTTGGACTGACTAATGCTCCAGCATATTTTATGAATCTGATGAACAAGGTATTTACGGAATACTTGGACAAGTTTGTCGTGGTGTTCATCGATGACATACTGATATTCTCCAAGAACGAAGAGGAACACAAGGAACATCTGCGTCTAGTTCTGGAGAAGCTTCGAGAGCATAAGCTATATGCAAAGTTCAGCAAATGCGAGTTTTGGTTGAAGGAAGTCGGATTTCTCGGACACGTCATCTCAGGAGAAGGAATAGCAGTGGACCCTGCCAAGGTCGCAGCAGTCACCGAATGGATAGCACCCACTTCAGTCAAGGAGATCCGCAGTTTCCTCGGACTTGCCGGATATTACCGGAGGTTCATTGAGAATTTCTCAAAGATTGACAAGCCCATGAAAGAGTTATTGAAGAAGGAATCCAAGTATATTTGGACTGAGGAATGTGAAACCAGTTTTCAAGAGCTGAAGAAACGTCTTGTTACAGCCCCAGTGCTGATATTGCTGAACATTGGGAAGGATTTCCAGGTTTACTGTGACGCTTCTCGTCAAGGACTTGGAGGAGTGCTCATGCAAGAAGGCAAAGTTGTAGCCTATGCATCCAGACAGCTCAGACCTCATGAGTTGAATTATGCCACACATGACTTGGAACTAGCAGTCGTAGTGCACATTCTCAAGACCTGGAGACATTTCCTGATCGGAAATAGTTGTGATGTTTACACTGATCACAAGAGCCAGAAATATATCTTCACGCAGAAGGAGTTGAACCTCAGACAGAGGCGATGGCTAGAGTTGATCAAGGACTATGACATGAGATTGCATTATCACCCAGGCAAGGCAAATGTTGTAGCCGATGCGTTGAGCCGCAAGAGTTATGTGAACACGCTCACAGCGGGAGGATTACCCCAGGAGTTAGTCGATGACCTCCGAGAGCTCAAATTGGAAATAATTCCAAGAGGATTTGTTGCCACTCTAGAAATTCAGTACACTTTGACAGAAAGGATCCGCAAAGCACAGAAAGCAGACAAGGAGAGAGCTGAGATTAAGCAGAAAATGGAAGACGGGAAAGCTAAAGGTTTTCGTGAGGATGAACACGAAACTTTATGGTTTGAGGATCGCATCTATGTGCCCAATGATCCCGAACTCAGGAAGTTGATATTTCAGGAGGCTCATGATTCCCCGTACTCGATACACCCCGGCAACACTAAGATGTATCTGGATCTAAAATAAAGTTTCTGGTGGACAGGACTGAATAAAGACATTGCCGAGTACGTAGTTATATGCCATGTTTGTCAGCGAGTAAAAGGCGAGCATCAGAAGCCAGCAGGTTTGCTCCAACCTCTGCCGATACCCGAATGGAAATGGGAAAATCTTGGTATGGACTTCATCACAGGATTACCTCAGACCCGTTCTGGCTATGATTCTATTTGGGTTGTGGTGGATCGTTTGACCAAGGTAGCTCACTTCATTCCAGTGAAGACTACTTACACGAGTGCCAAGCTGGCCAAGATATATATGACGAGTATCGTATGTCTGCACGGAGTACCGAAGAGCATTGTGTCTGATAGAGGGACTCGGTTCACATCAAAATTTTGGCACCAACTGCATGAAACCTTGGGAACGAGATTCGAGTTCAGTACAACTTTTCACCCACAGACAGATGGACAGACCGAGAGAGTCAATCAGATTATGGAGGACATGTTGAGAGCTTGCGCACTAGACTATGGGTCTAGTTGGGATGACAATTTACCGTATGCTGAGTTCTCATACAACAACAGCTACCAGACCAGTCTGAAGATGGCCCCTTTCGAAGCTCTATACGGAAGGAGGTGCAGAACACCGTTGATGTGGGATGGAGTTGGAGACCGACAACTTTTTGGTCCCGACCTTATCCGAGATTCTGAAGAGAAGGTCAAACTTATTCGTGACCGACTCAAGATAGCTCAGTCCAGGCAGAAGAGTTATGCCGACAGCAAACGCAAGGAAGTAACGTACGAAGTGGGAGACCGAGCATATCTTCGGGTGTATCCACTTCGAGGAATCAAGAGATTCGGTGTGAAAGGAAAATTAGCACCTCGTTTCATTGGCCCCTACAAAATTCTTGAACGTAGAGGCGAAGTTGCTTATAAACTGGAACTGCCGGAAGGATTGTTCGGAGTTCATGATGTTTTCCATGTTTCCCAGTTGAAGAAATGCCACGCCGAGATGGCCGATGTTCCGTCGAGAGATACAGTGCCCCTAGAGGCCATACAGCTTGACAGTGATCTGACGTATGAGGAGAAACCCGTCAAGATTCTCGAGACTGCCAACAGAGTTACCCGCAGCAAGATCATCAAGTTCTGCAAGGTGTTGTGGAGCCACCTCACCGAGGAGGAAGCCACCTGGGAAGGAGAAGAGGATCTTCGTCGAGACCACCCGCACCTATTTTCTAGTCAACCCGAATCTCGAGGGCGAGATTCATCTTAAGGTGGGTAGGTTTGTAACATCCCAATTTTCCTAATTGGGAATGTTTTACATTGTAGCTAAGCATCTATGCATATTGAGTTAAATAAATTTTAGCACGTGAATTTTTCCTTCGTCTTTGATTTGCATTTCTATTTTTCCTCGCACGAGCAATGCCCGAAGAAAATACCCTCTTGCACGCAAGAGAGAGAGCGGAGGAAAATGACCCTCCAAAAGTGCGGGCAAATTTTTGAAATATTTGAGCCAAGGAAACCCAAAGTTCTTTTGAAAATATAATTGCAAAAAGAAATAAAGCAAATTGGGAATTTCTGAAAAAAAAACATTTTTTTTAGTTTTTATTTTTGCTTTGGAAAAATGTTATTCGGGTAGAGATTTATTTTCTGATATATTTGGTATATAATACCATATATAAATATTTTCATTTACTTTCCTTTTTTCAGTTTTGATTTTCTGTCTCGGAAAAAAGGTTAGAGATTAGGAAGTATTTTTTTTAAGCAGCCGCCCTGGGCGCCTTATAGAGCTTGGCCGAGATCCCCCTTTCCCAGGGATCGAATCCCTTGTTATAGGCCGACCGCCCCTTCCCTCTCCTCCCCCTCTCTCTGCCCAAGGGTCCCACCTGCCCGAGCCTAGCACCACGTCGGCCATCCCCTACCTCCTCTTTCCTTTTCCATGCCGAAACCGAGCTGCACCAGGAACCAGCGATTCCCTTCCCCGATCCTCCCTTCTCTCCTTCCTTATCCCTTCCCCACCTAGCCTATATAAACCCTGCCCCTCCACCGCCCCCGTTCCCAACCCTACCTCACCGCCGCCGCCGCCCGAAGCCCCTGCACCACCTTGCCGGCAGCAGCTACTGCCACCCTTCGGCCAGGAGCAGCCCCAGCGCACCCGAGCCCCTCTCTGCCCCCCGAGCCCCACCCGCGGAGGAGAAGCACCACCGCCGCCGCCTCCCCTCTTCCCCACTGCCCCGGAGCTTCCCCCTCCCTCGCCGGCGACGCCCCCGCCAGAGTACCAGCACCCAGCCACGGTAGTCCTCCCCTCTCTCTGTATTTCATGTTCTTCTTTTTTTTAGCCGTTGGATCTAAGAGGTAAGGCCTAGATTAGATCACTAGGTAACTCTTCGATTTAGTTTAGAAAACCAGTGGGTTTTATTTTCACTTATCAATTAGCGAGCAGATTTTCTTTAGCTTCGGCCGTTTGCCCAAAGCGTTCCAACAAACACCCTCCGCAGCCAATAGCTACAGGCCACGTGTACCCCAATAGCTAGCTAGTTGTTCTGTCAAAAATTACAAAAACATAAACTTTCTGTTTTGTTTTGGCCACAACCTTTTATCCCGAAGTCCAATGACATTGATTCCTTTTCCAGTAGGTCACAAATTTGCTGTAGTTTTTAAAAACATATAATTTGTCTATGTTTGAAATTTTCGAATATAAGTTAGAGCAGATTTAGTTTAAACCTTGTTTCGCATATTCCAGGAGTTTGAAAAATTATTTTGAGTTGACTCTTTTTGCTACTGCTTTCTAGTGATAAAATCTTACTGTGGTAGAAGTTTGAGAATTTTAAAAGTATTTTTACTGGTGTTTCCAACAGAAACAATTTTCTGCCATACCGGCGCGCGTTGAATTCCCTTGCTTAGACTTTAGCAAATCCTTGCATGTGATGTTATTTTTACTTGTTGCTTGATTGAAGTGCTTATGGTGTGCGTTGTGTTTGTATCGGTAGATCATCCGGAGTGCGAAGCGTGTTACTTAGAGGCGTTCGAGCAAGACAACTATCATCAAGGCAAGTCATTTTGATCATGTTATTTTTACCTATGTTTTCGATGCATGGTAGATCACCTTCTTTGCCCAATTTGCATGCTGCCTAGGTACTTGGAAACTTTAGCATAAGTTGTAGTATCATGTGGTAGGAACACAACAACCCCGATACTTGGCCCCGGGACGACAATTTCTTAATGCTATGCTTGAGTAGACGGGTTACCGGTTGAGTGTATACCACGAGTGATGCGAGGTTGATATAATAATCAAGACCGGCTAAGACAAGACTTTCAAGACCTCGGACGCAATGCAACTCTGGGTGAAGGACGGTTGATCGGCTCCCTGGAGAACCCAGTGGATGCCCGGGATGCTGGAGAGGCCATGTCATCCTACGAAAAGCTTCACCCAGGCTCGAAGAGATGGACGGAGACTTCAAGACTCAAGGCTTACCTGCACAGCCACAAGTCATTATGGGCTCTGGCTTGGTTGGACAACGCGGCGACTCTGGACAGGCGGTGCTAGCAGATGTAGACAAACGGTAGGAATGGATGGGCACCGACAGGGATTCAGAGGGACCCGTTGAAAGACCCTGTTTTGATCATCCGGTCTTCAAACACCCTGAAGTGCGAGGACAAACCCGGAGGCGATCCAATCTTGTGGGGAACGTGTGCAAAACTCTGCAGAGTGCCCAAACTAATCGATTAGCCGTGTCCACGGTCATGGACAACTTGAGCCGAAGGCATTGAATTTCCCCTGAACCCTCGACGCAACTTAATAATGATGTGGGTGTTAACAACTACTTGGGTACGAGAATTGATTGGCGGAACCATCTCGTTAACAACAAACATTGTAGTAATATTTTGCTTTCAATCCCTCTTGTTGTAGGATAAAACTGGCTTTATGCAAAACTCAGCTCCATCGGCCAAATATGCATGTAGAGATAGTTGATTATTATTTTACTCCTCTCTTTGATGACTTGCCGGCATATTCAATATGCTGACCTACACGGCTGCAACGTATCATGTTGCAGAGTACTTTTTCGACCAGGAGTGAGGCTACGATCTACGCTCAGCGACATGCCCTTGGAGTCGGATGGACTCGTCTACCTGATGCTTCCGCTAGTCTTCGTTAGATATCTCATGAGTTGGCCTTCAACCACTTTATTGTAATCCTTTATTGTAATAAATTACTCTTTATGAGATTCGATTAATAAAGCTGTGTGATTGAGCTCTTGAATATATACATTATGTACTGTGAGTGTACCAGCATGATCTTGGGATGGTACGGAAACACCAGAGGCTTGACTCGTCTTGAGTCGGGTCGCTACACCTAGCTCATCTTCAGCGGAACCTGGACTATTTTGGTGATGCCCTCTGTCTGATTGACAAACTGGGCATCAAGGACATCATCACTTCCAAAACAGATTTTGACCCCACTGTTGTTGCCCAGTTCTATGTCACGGTCCACTTCTCTCCTGATGAAGAGCGCTCTATGGTATGGATGACTGGGACTCAGAAGATGACCGGTACCTGGCGTGAATTCATGCATTCCTCAAGGTTGAGTGCCAGGGAGCTGACACTCCACTTGGGTCGCGTCATGCTGCAGCCCCCACTGATAGGCCCCCAGCAAAGGACAGACGGGAGCAACTCTATGTGAGGAAGGGTGTCCTCCCCAAGCATTTGGACATCATGCATCGGATCATCCACAACACCCTCTTCCCTCGCATTGGTAACTTCGACGAGGTTCATGGCTCTTTGGCTGAGATGCTGCTGCTCTGTGAGGAGGCTATGACTAAGGAGTCTGCCCCTCTTGATATTTCTGATGTGATGTTCATGGAGCTTTGGAACTGCATCATGATGCGTAAGGTTCCCATCTACCGGCCCTATCTGTTCTCTTATATTCGTCAGAAGTGGCTAGATACTTATCCGCAGGAGGAGCTCTACATTCAGTCTGACTACATTGTGCACGACCCTGTCAAGCTTTGCGTCAAGGATAAATGGGCCAACCCATCAACTTCCTCTCAGCACATGGATACTGACACAGAGACTGCTGCTGACAGAGGAACCGCCTCTCAGTCCCGCTCTTCTGCCATGCCATCTTGGGCCATCAAACTGCAGGATAAGATGAAGACTCTATTCTGTATGCAGGCTAAGGGTCAATACCAGACGCACGTGGCTCAGAAGGAGAGCCGCCAGCTGCACAAGTGTGTTCTAAGGACTCTTGATGTTGACATCTCCAGCGGATCAGAGGACGACATCACTCCAGAGGCTACTTGGACGCAGGCTCAAGGGTACCAGTGGTCTGGCGATGAGGCGGAGGAGGAGGAGCAGGACGATCCGGAGGGTACCGACGAGTCTGGCAATGCTGAGGATGAGGAGTAACCACCTGTGGCATTAGGTGTTCCCCTCTTTGGTGTCTTGTGCCAAATGGGGAGAGAGTCTACGAGCTGGATTTGCTTTCGGAGTCGAACTTTGCTTTGCTTTGTGCTTTGCTTTGCTTTCTTTCGTGGTTTGCTTCGAACTTGGTTTGCTTCTAGTTTGCTATGGTTTGTGAGACATGAACTTATGTGAGATTTATTTCCATCATATGTTGTGAGTCATATGCCCCGTACTGTCATATATCTCTATCCTTTTGTTCTCATATTTCTTACTGTGCAAATCCGGTATTGTCATCAATCCACCAAAAAGGGGGAGATTGTTGGGGCATAGTTTATGCCTAAGTAATTTTGGTGATCGATGACAGTACCGTAAAGGACTAACCGTGTGTGTTAAGGTTTCAGATAAAACACGTCAACGGCACAAGACGACTCGCCTCCTCATTCATGGAACGGAAGCACGACGCTCTCTACGATTCTCTTTATTTGAGTCATAGGAAAGCCGTACTATTAAGAGGGGAACCGTAGTGGAAAGGTTTGGGTGGAATCTATCATTGCACGCGCACACTTCACATATTTTCCCTTACCTTCATCTTTGGAGCGGCCCCCGCCACTGTGTTTCTTTCCTCCTCGCAAAATGGTCCCCAGCGGTAGTACCGCTGGCCCTAGCGGTAGTACCGCTGGAATGCTAGCGGTAGTACCTCTGCAGCCCGCGGTAGTATCGCTCCAGAAGCTTAGTACCGCCTGCCTAGCGGTTGTTCGTGGACTTTCTCGGCGGTGGTAGTGCTTTTGCACTACTAGGGGCCCAGCGGTAGTACCGCTGGGGCCAGCGGTAGTACCGCTAGTCGGCGGTAGTACCGCCCCTGGTCAGCGGTAGTACCGCTGGAGTGCCAACGGTAGTACCGCTGGAGTGCCAACGGTAGTATCGCTGCAGCCAGCGGTAGTACCGCTAGAGCTCGGGCAGAGAGTGGGAAAACGGTTGGATTCCCCCCCCACTATATAAAGGGTTCTTCTAGTTGTGGAACCTCATCTTTTACCTCCCCAAGCTCCATTGTTTCTCCCTAAGCTCAAAAGTGCCCGATCTCTCTCCCTAGCCAATCAAACTTGTTGATTCTTTAGGGATTGGTTGAGAAGGCCTAGATCCACACTTCCACCAAGAGAAAAGTTGATTCCCCCACCAATCCCTTGCGGATCTTGTTACTCTTGGGTGTTTGAGCATCCTAGACGGTTGAGGTCACCTCGAAGCCATATTCCATTGTGGTGAAGCTTCGTGGTCTAGTTGGGAGCCTCCAAGCTTTGTGTGGAGTCTGCCCCAACCTTGTTTGTAAAGGTTCGGTCGCCGCCTTCAGGGGCACCTATAGTGGAATCACGGTACCTTGCATCGTGCGAGGGCGTGAGGAGAATACGGTGGCCTTAGTGGCTTATTGGGGAGCATTGTGCCTCCACACCGCTCCAACGGAGACGTACTTCCTGTCAAAGGGAAGGAATTTCGGTAACACATCCTCGTCTCCATCGGTTCCACTTGTGGTTATCTCTAACCTTTACTTTGTGTATGCTTATGTTGTTGACTATAGCTTACTTGTCTTAATAGCTCTCGTTGCTAGCTCCATTAGGGTTCACCTCATTGTCGTAATATTTGTGAACGCATATGTTGTTTACCTTAACTTGCTAAGATTATTTAAAAAGTGGTCGTTGTCTATTCACCCCCCTCTAGGCAACCATATCGATCCTTTCAATTGGTATCAGAGCCACGTCTCTTTATTAAGGGTTTAACCACCCGAAGAGTATGGAAGGCGAAGAGGGAATTAACCATGGGCAACCCGAGGCCATGGACTTGACTTCGGTCACAAGGGACGACTTGAATACGGCTATGGCCGCTCTCAAGACGTCCTTCACGAACGATGTCAAGACCATGCTTAACGAGTTAATTGAGGGATTTAAAAGTTCACCCGAACCGGCTATAGTGGTTAAACCTACCGTCACGGATTCGTAGGCCAACTCCTCGAAGGAAGCGGCTAAAGGTATGCGACCTTCCTCATCTCACGAAAAGGATGGGACTGAAACATATGCCTCAGTTCCACTCCCCATGGTCTATGGAGGATCCGTTCCCGCACCACGTCTTAATTCTGTTGGTCCTCCTCCTAAGCTTGTGAAAGGTGACTTTGCTAGCTGGGTATTTTCTATTAAGACTCATTTGAATCACAGCTCAACAAACTTGTGGACAATCATCGAGCAAGTATATTATCCCCATGATCCAAGCAACCTCACTCCAAGAGAAGATGGAGACAATCAATACAATCACTCCGCTTTGTTTATCCTCCAGTCTGCAGTGCCACCTGAAGATCTTCCTCACTTGCGTCCCTTCACTTTGGCCAAGGATTGTTGGGAGCATATTATGGTGTTGTACAAGGGAAGCTCAAGCATTCAACGATCCAACTATGAAGTGATACTTGATAAGGCCGATGAGTTTGTGATGAAGGAAGACGAGGACCCTCGTGATCTCTATCGGAGGGTGACTGCTATTACTGTGGCACTCAAGGATCATGGGAGCAAGGACGTGGATGATACATGGGTCAAGTGCAAGTTCCTTAAAGCCATCATGCCTTTCAACAAATCCATGTCATCTGTCATTCGTCAGCGGCCAAACTTCCACTCCTTGTCTTCTAGTGAGGTGTTGGATGAATTCATTGCAATGTCAATCATGAACGAAACAGCCCGACAATGCACTTTCTCGTGTTCGATCAAAGACAAATTCACCCAGCCTTGCGTTGAAAGCAAAAGCAATGCTTGAAGAAGAATAAGAAGATGAGGAAGAGGGGGGCTGCCCTAAAGAAACAAAGTATGCCTATCATGAGCACATGGCTCTTGCATCAAGGCAATTCTGGGGCAACAAGAGGAACTCAAGACCCTCCTTCACCAAGAACAACTTGAGTGGATTCAAACCCAAACAACGAGTAAGGACATGTTATAACTGTGGCAACGTGAGTCACTTCGTGGACGAATGTCCCTATGAGAAAAGGGAAGACAACGGAGGCAAGCTCATTCGCAAAGACAAAACCAAATCATTTCCAATCAAGAACAACTTTGTGAAGAAACCTCACCCAAAAGGGATGGTGGCCCTTGAAGAGTACCCTTCCGATGATGATGATGATGATGATACAGTGGCAACGACAACTGTTGCTATTGCCACTATACCTCCCCAGAAGGTGTCTCTCTTCAACGCCCCCAACGAGAACCACATCACCAAGTGCCTCATGGCAAAAGGTATCAATCAGGTAACTCCCATCATTAAGACCAACATTACTTCCGCCCCTTCATTGTTAAATTGTGTTGAAGATAGTGATGTTGAGGAACTTAATGAGCATGATCTTGACAAGTTTCTATGCACTATTAAGGGAGAACCCAAGAAGCATTTTGTTGCTCTCTTGGAACAACTGGGTGAGGCCACTGACCTCATTGAGTCTCATGAGGAGACCATCTCCAAGCTTCAGGGACACAGTCGTGACTATGCCGATGAAATTGCCGAATTATCTAATGCTCTAGAAAAGGAGCGCACTCTTCGTTTGGCTCTTGAGGAGTCATATGACGATGACTGCGCTAAAATGCAAAAGAAACTAGATCATGATGTTGTTCTTACTCGTATGCTTAAGTCTGAAAAGTATGCTCTTGAGGTTGGCCATGACAGACTCAAAGAGGAGTTTGACACACTTGACAAGGCCCACAAGGTCTTGAAAGGTGCTCATTTCTCTCTAAAACAGTCTCATGATCAACTCCAAGCAAAGCTTACCAAGGAGATCTCTACTTGCCCTCCCTTTGTGTTAATTGATAATGCTTGTGCAACTAACCCCTCCTGTGAGCATGTACATCTTGTGGAGGAAAATGCCAAGTTAAAGGAGAAACTTGAGAAGGGCCTTGTGGCATGCATACAAGGTGAGAAGAGTCTAAACAACCTCTTGAGCACTCAAAAGGGTGTTGTAGGAAAGGAGGGACTTGGACTTACCTCCAAATCAAAAGGTAAAAGGAGGAACAGGAACAAACGATCACCCACCCTCATGGACATCTTTGTCAAAGAGGGTGAGGGTACTCAGAAGGCGAACAGGAACAAGGTGGACTATGGAAACCTCAAGAAGGGAAAAACCATTCCTACTAACACAGCCGGCAAACTCAATTCTTCTTATGTCTTATATTGTGCTAGTGATGGGCATGTTTATGCCAGATTTCTTGGTTCCTACGATGAGGATATTGAATGGGCTATCTGGGTTCCTAAGACCCTTGTCTCTAACATGAAAGGACCCATTAAAAATGGGTACCTAAAACCAAGCCTTGATCTATTGCAGGAGTTTGCTTCCGGTGGGGTGTCATGGTTGCTCGATAGTGGAGCAACAAATCATATGACCGGAAGCAAGGACTTAGTGGTGGATGTGCATCCTTCTCCATCTATGCCCACCCATGTCCAATTCGCCGATGCATCCTCTTCAAAGGTATTGGGATTTGGTAAGGTGGTCGTCTCTCAAGATTTATCTGTTGAGAAGATCATGCTTGTTGAGTCACTTGCCTACAATTTACTTTCGGTTCGTCAACTCGCAATTATGGGTTTTTCCACATTCTTTAATCTTGATACTGTGGTCCTCCTGAGGAGCAAGACTCTTAAAGTAGCCTATGTTGGATATGTCGAAAATGGTCTTTATGTGGTGAACTTCTCAAAGCGAGCCACTAAGACTGCGACATGTTTAATGGCTAAAGTTGACGTGGGCTGGCTTTGGCGTCGCCGTTTAGCTCATGTCAATATGAGATCCTTGCAAAGTCTTGTGACACGGGACCATATTTGTGGACTAACAAATGTGAGTTTTGCTCGTGTTTGCAGTGCCTGCATTGAAGGAAAGATTCATGAAACTTCTCATCGTCCAACGACTCTTATCTACACTAAGAGGCCATTGGAACTTCTCCATATGGATCTGTTTGGTCTTCCATCATTTGATAGTCTTGGAGGCAGAAAGTATTGCTTAGTGATTGTTGACGACTACTCAAGATATACCTGGGTATATTTCTTTAAAAATAAGAGTGAGACTCAACAAACGGGCATCAACTTTGCTAATGAAGCGCAACGTCAACATGAAGCAAAGATCTTGATGATTAGAAGTGACAACGGCACCGAGTTCAAGAACTACACCTTGGATGAGTTTCTAGGTGATGAGGGAATAAAACACCAATACTCTGCACCATATACCCCTCAACAAAACGGCATGGCAGAAAGGAAGAACCGGACCTTGATAGACGCTGCAAGGACAATGATGGCAGAATTCAAATCTCCATATAACTTCTGGGCAGAGGCCATCAACACAGCATGTCATGCATCCAATCGGCTATATATCCGCAAAGGCTTGAACAAGACTCCGTATGAGATTCTAACTGGAAACAAACCCAATCTCAAGTACTTCCGGGTATTCGGTTGTAAGTGTTTCATTCTCAAGAAAGGTGCACGGTTAGCTAAATTTGATTCTAGAGCACATGAGGGTATCTTTGTTGGTTATGCTACAAACTCTCATGCTTACCGTGTCCTCAACAAGTCCACTGGACTAATTGAGGAGACGTGTAACGTAGAGTTTGATGAAAATAATGGCTCCCAAGTGGAGCAAAGTGGTCTGTGTGATGTAGGTGATGAAATTCCTCCCCAAGCCATAAGAAGAATGGGGATTGGTCAAATACTCCCCTTTGAGGAACCCCTTGTGGCCGAAGGAGAAGGACAATGCTCTACTCAAGTGGACCCATCACCTCCACAAGTCCCACACGCTTCTGATGAACAAAGAGAAGACTCTCAACAAAATAAACAATCTCAAGGTCAAGATAAATTGCCCAACAATGATGATGTGTCTCAGGATATTCAAGCACTACCCCAAGACTCCGAACCTGCTCATGATCAAGATCAAGTGCAACCCCAAGATCCAGACCAACTAGAAACACAAGATCAAGATCAAGAGCAACCACAAATACAAGAACAAACTAGTGAACCTGCTCAAGTCGAAGGACAAGATGATCAGGAGACTGTCTCACAATTCCCTTCTGCAGCACCAACAGCCAGCTCAAGACGCAAGGGCAAGCAAAGTAAACAAGTCGATGCTCCCCCGTTATCTAATGAAGAACTCTTGGAGCGTCTAGCAGCCAAGATTGCGAACAAGCTGAGAGTCAAGTCACATCTTATGAAGAATGTACTTGGCAGTTTAAAAAGGGGAGTATCCACCCATCAACAGATTTGGAATTATTGTGAGCATCACGCGTTTGTTTCGTATTGTGAACCTCAACAGGTACAGTAAGCACTCGATGATGAGGATTGGCTTATCGCCATGCACGAAGAACTTAACAACTTCGAGCGCAACCAAGTCTGGAATTTAGTGCCTAGGCCAACGGAGGAACATAATGTCATCCGGACCAAATGGATATTCAAGAACAAGCAAGATGCCAATGGGATTGTGATTCGAAACAAGGCAAGATTGGTGGCTCAAGGCTACTCCCAAGTCGAGGGTATCGACTACGGTGAAACCTTTGCCCCTGTTGCTCGTCTAGAATCTATTCGCATGTTGCTTGCATTTGCTTCTCATCATAACTTCAAATTACAACAAATGGATGTGAAAAGTGCCTTTCTTAATGGTCCTTTAAATGAGTTGGTCTATGTCAAACAACCCCCGGGATTCGAACATCCCAAGCTCCCCAATCATGTGTACAAACTTAATAAGGCACTCTATGGCCGTAAACAAGCCCCACGCCCGTGGTATGAGTATCTTACTGAGTTGTTACAAGATCGTGGGTTTGAAATTGGGAAGATAGATCCCACTCTTTTTACTAAGAGGGTTAAAGGGGATTTGTTCATATGCCAACTATATGTTGATGATATTATCTTTGGCTCTCCTAACATTTCCTTCAATGAAGAATTTGCTGCACTAATGACTGAGAAGTTTGAGATGTCCATGATGCGAGAGTTGAAGTTCTTCCTCGGGTTCGAGATTAAACAAGGTCTAGAAGGGACATTCATCAAACAAGCCAAGTACACTCAAGACATGCTCAAACGGTTCGAGCTCGAAGATGTCAAACCGGTCAAGTTCCCCATGCCAACCAGATGCAAGCTTGAAAGTGATCCCAATGGTAAAGTAGTGGATCAAAAGGTATATCGCTCCATGATTGGATCCCTCCTTTACCTTTGTGCATCTGGACCGGATATTATGTTGAGTGTAGGGATATGTGCACGGTTTCAATCCGCACCAAAAGAAAGTCACTACATGGCTGTTAAGCGAATCTTTCGATATTTGGCTCATACCCAAACTTTGGCCTTTGGTATCCCAACGGAGCAAACTTCAATCTAGTTGGCTATTCTGACTCGGATTGGGCAGGAGATTGTGTGGAGAGGAAGTCAACGTCTGGAGGATGCCAATTCCTTGGTCGCTCATTGGTAAGTTGGTCGTCAAAGAAGCAGAATTGCGTCTCTTTATCATCCACCGAAGCTGAGTATGTAGCAGCTGCAAGTTGTTGTGCACAATTGCTATGGATGAGGCAAACTTTAAAGGATTATGGTGTCACATGTGACAAAGTGCCTCTTCTATGTGACAATCAAAGTGCTATCCAGATTTCCCTCAACCCAGTGCAACATAGCGAAACCAAACATATTGATATGCGCCATCACTTCATTCGTGAACATATCAAGCTAGGTGATATTGAGGTTCACTTCATCCACACTGAAGAGCAACTTGCAGATATTTTCACTAAGCCTCTAGATGAAGCAAGGTTCCGGGAGTTAAGGCATGAGGAAAATATCATTGATTCAAGTAATGTGGATTGAAACTAGGCATGCTGCACCTCACTTTGCATTCCATCTTGGTCTAGATGTAGGCATGGACATAGGGGGAGTGTTGTTCTCTCAATGAACTTCCCTCCCCCCATTATGCATAAATCAATCTAGTATTTCACTTTAGCCATTGTCAAATGGAACTTGTGCTTCCAAGACGAGCATTGGTCATGAACGCAAGGATAATTCTTCGCGGTGTCGTACCATTGTCTCAAACATAGGTGGCCTCGGCCACCGCCCCTCCCACCTTTCTTTCGTATAGAAGAAAGGATATACAATGACAAGTCAGTACATATTTCTAGGTGCTATATTTTGTTACTTACTTGTCATTTGCCCAAGTTCTTCTCTTATCATAGGCCGCGTTGTGTCATTTGCAGCGGTACTACCGCCAGGGGTAGCGGTACTACCGCCAGGACCCCAGCGGTACTACCGCTAGGGATAGTGGTACTACTGCCAGGATTCCCATCTAACACGACCTACTAGGAAATTTTTAGGGCTGTCTCAAGGGGGAGCGGTACTACCGCCAGGACCCCAGCGGTACTACCGCTGCATCCAGCGATACTACCACCACGTAGCGGTAGTACCACCAGGTCCACAGCGGTACTACTGCTGGCCCGTACCCCTTGGGCTATATAAAGGAGGGGGAGCCCGTTTTTCCCAGACTCTTTCTTCCTCCTCGCGGCTCCTCCCTCCCCTAGCCCGAAATCCCCCTGTTTTGATCTCTATTCGTGGAGCTCCTTCTCTCCGTTGGATTGGAGGGGTTGCTCCACTTCTCCTTCCTCCTCCAAGGGCCATGAATCCCGGTAAAGCTCCTCCCCTTCTTCTATTGGTTGATGTTCTTGTTCTAGGGTTAGGAGCATTGGTGGTTTGGATTCATGTCTTTGATCTTGTGTCCAGTTCTTGGATGGCATGAAGGAGATATTTGAGGGGAGTGTAGGTCCTATGAATCTTTGTTGTTTAGTTTTGACATGCCCTAGGATTCACATGTTTTAGATCAAGTTTTGATCTATTTGGATTAGATCTAAAACTTGCTCTCTCTTGCCTAGGCATGCACTTATTTCGGAGGTACTAGTGATTCTCATGTGTGTAGGGCTGTGGTGGAGTTCTTAGTGTTCATACACAGCCCATGCCCCTCGTAAAAATTCGTGTAGTCATATCCGTGAGGTCTATTTTATCTGTCAGGTCTGAAAATCAAACCCCAGCGGTACTACCGCCAGGGGTAGCGGTACTACCGCTAGGACCCCCAACGGTACTACCGCCAGGGGTAGCGGTACCGCTAAGACCCTTGCGGTACTACCGCTAAGACCCCCAGTGGTACTACCGCCACGGGTAGCGGTACTACCGCTAGGACCCCAGCGGTACTACCGCCAGGGGTAGCGGTACTACCGCCAGGAGGATTCACTGTGCACTCTTTTAATGTGCTTGGCAATGAGTGTTTATTGTTCCGCCCTTTCCAGTTCTTTGCCTTGACTCTTTTTGTCGCTTCTTTTCGCTGTGTGTTTTGTGTCACAGGTGGTTCTCGCCGTTCGAACCCCCCACGGGACACAGAGTCAAAGCATTATCGCAACCCAGAAGCTCCAGAGGGTTCCGCCACTTCAGGTCTGCAACCGAAAAAGCGGTCCTTCAAGAAGACCACGAACAAGGACAAGGGGATCAATGTTCGCACAATGCCCCCCAAGGACTTTCTGCGGTTCTGCACTCAGAACCATTATCTCCAAGAGAAGGTTGTGATCAAGAATGTCGACCATGTTTGGGCAAAGGATCACTGCAGGATCTACCGTGATATTGTCATGCATTTCAAGAAGAACTATGTCCCCGTTCAGTGGATTGACCTAGCTCATCTTCTGCGGAACCTGGACTATTTTGGTGATGCCCTCTCTCTGATTGACAAACTGGGCATCAAGGACATCATCACTTTCAAGACAGATTTTGACCCCACTATTGTTTCCTAGTTCTATGTCACGGTCCACTTCTCTCGTGATGAAGAGCGCTCTATGGTATGGATGACTCGGACTCAGAAGATGACCGGTACCTGGCGTGAATTCATGGCATTCCTCAAGGTTGAGTGCCAGGGAGCTGACACTCCACTTGGGTCGCGTCCTCATGCTGCAGCCCCCACTGATAGGCCCCCAGCCAAGGACAGACTGCAGCAACTCTATGTGAGGAAGGGTGTGCTCCCCAAGCATTTGGACATCATGCATCGGATCTTCCGCAACACCCTCTTCCCTCGCATTGGTAACTTCGACGAGGTGGATGGCTCTTTGATTGAGATGCTGCTGCTCTGTGAGGAGGCTATGACTAAGGAGTCTGCCCCTCTTGATATTTCTGATGTGATGTTCATGGAGCTCTGGAACTGCATCATGATGCGTAAGGTTACCATCTACGGGCCCCATCTGTTCGCTTATATTCGTCAGAAGTGGCAAGATACTTATCCGCAGGAGGAGCTCTACATTCAGTCTGACTACATTGTGCACGACCGTGTCAAGCTTCGTGTCAAGGATAAATGGGCCAACCCATCAACTTCCTCTCAGCACATGG
>NC_058519.1:293752582-293795082 GCF_904849725.1 Hordeum vulgare subsp. vulgare
TCTGAGAGGTTATTGACCACGCCAGAGCACGATCAACCTGACCACGAAGGTCTGTTTCTTGCATGGAAACAAAGAACAAGCAAGAAACTAAGATACAATCAAGATACTGTGAATATAAGAGGAAAGCTTTATTGATGAAGGTGGGGTTCTCTGACGCCTTTGTGTGGTCGTAAAAGACAAACGAAGAACGCGCAGTTGTAGCTATGGCGAACTTGTAATATAAACAAAACCCAAGTCTAAACGGTGCCCTAAGGGCTGTATATATGAGGAAATAGAGAGGCAATTTCGTGACCCTTGGAGGAGGGGTCCGAAAACAGCCCTAAACTCGGTTTCCCCACACATACGGACTCTAAAAATAGCCTATATAATGGCATTTCAAAATTACATGGGCCTGGCCCAAAAATAAAGTCCCGCAACACCTATAATAGCCAATGGACGAAATTTATAAAGTGAAGTCTTGAATATTTTGTCCAAAGCCTTCATGCTCTCCTTATGGTGGCTTTAAAGTGCGAAAATCACCAGTGGAAGCTCCATTGTTCTCTTCCGCGCGTGCACCTTCTTCTCCATGCTTGATCCTGCTCCAACGGATATCCTTCGTGTCCATGCTAGGTCCTTCATTCTTGAGCACAACAAAAGTATCTAACTTAGGTAGCATTATATATTCTTGAACATTAGAAGTATTCCCAAGAAATGAAAGTACCTGGTAATTCAATTGGCATGCACGAGCTCTAGTAACTAGTCCAGTATGTATTGCAGCTGGGGCTATGGGTGTAACAATGGTGTTGATGTCCTCATCAACCTCCCCTTCTTGAACTAAAGTCGTCGTCGACGGAAGCTCATCTTCCTCACCCAAATATGGCTTCAAATCTGCAATGTTAAAAGTGGGACTAACCCCAAAATCTGCAGGCAGCTCAAGTCTATATGCATTATCATTTATTTTCTCTAACACTTTGAAAGGACCATCAGCACGCAACATTAGCTTCGACTTGTGCAAATCAAGAAACCTATCCATACGCAAATGCAACCAAACAAGATCTCTAGGTGCAAAGACAATATGTTTTCTACCCTTATCTCCAGCAAGTTTATATTTCGCATTCATATGCTCAACATTTTCCATTGTTAACTCATGCATCTTTAATATCAAATCAGCACGTTCTTTAGCATCAAAATTAACCTTCTCCGAAGATGGAAGAGGTAACAAATCAACAGGTGCATGAGGTAGGAAACCATACACAGCTTCAAAAGGAAACATCTTTGTAGTAGAATGCAGCGAATGATTGTAAGCAAATTCAATATGAGGCAAGCATTCTTCCCACAGTTTTAGATTGTTCTTCAAAACAGCCCTAAGCATAGTAGACAAAGATCTATTGACTACTTCAGTTTGTCCATCAGTATGGGGGGTGACATGTAGTACTAAAAAGAAATTTTGTCCCCAACTTTGCCCATAAAAATCGTCAAAAGTGGCTAAGAAATTTAGCATCACGATCTGAAACAATCGTATTTGGCACACCATGCAAGCGAATAATTTCATGAAAGAACAAATTAGCCACATTAGCGGCATCATAACTTTTATGAAATGGTATAAAGTGTGCCATTTTTGAAAATCTGTCCACGCCAACAAATATGCTATCCCTCCCCTTCTTTGTTCGAGGTAAACCTAAAACAATGTCCATAGATATATCCTCCCAAGGAACACTAGGTACAGGCAAAGGAATATATAAACCATGGGGATTGAGTCGTGACATACTTTTTGACATGTCGTGCAGCGAGCAACAAAACACTCAACATCCCGTCGCAACCTTGACCAAAAGAAATGTGTAGCAAGTACGTCCTGCGTCTTCTTTACACCAAAGTGTCCCATCAATCCACCTCCATGCGCCTCCTGTAACAACAAAAGACGAACGAAGCTAGCTGGAATGCATAGCTTGTTAGCATGGAACAAAAATCCATTATTAATGATGAACTTGTTCCATGTTCTCCCTTCTTTACAATTCTCCAACACATCTATGAAATCAGCATCATGCACATATTGATCTTTGATGGTCTCCAAACCAAATATTTTAAAGTCAAGTTGTGAAAGCATAGTATAACACGAGACAAAGCATCATCAATAACATTTTCTTTGCCCTTCTTGTGTTTAATGACGTACGAGAAAGTCTCAATGAATTCAACCCATTTAGCATGTCTACGGTTCAGTTTTGCTTGACTTCTAATATGTTTCAAAGATTCATGATCAGTATGTATGACAAATTCTTTGGGCCATAAATAATGTTGCCATGTTTCCAAAGTCCGAACAAGAGCATATAATTCCTATCATAAGTAGAATAAGTCACACTAGGCCCACTTAATTTTTCAGAAAAGTATGCAACAGGTTTACCATCTTGTAATAACACACCTCCTAATCCAATTCCACTAGCATCACATTCAAGCTCGAAAGTCTTAGTAAAATTAGGAAGTTGGAGTAAAGGAGCATGTGTTAACTTATCTTTCAAAACCGTGAAGGCATCTTCCTGTGCGGTACCCCAAGAATAAGGCACATCCTTCTTTGTAAAATCATTGAGAGGTGCAACAATGGTGACGAAATCTCTCACAAAACGCCTATAAAACCCGGCGAGTCCAAGTACTGTAACTTCCCAAATTTCCTACTTTGGAATGTTTTACAAATATAGCTAAGCATCTATGCATTTTGTTTGCAATAAAGTTTGCATTTGAATTCTTTAAATTTTTTTGCTCCTTGATTTTCTATTTGTCTTCCCACAAGAAATACCCCGCAAATAATTCTTGCAAGCAAGAAAGAGTGGAGGAATATGACCCTCCCAAATCAGGGGTATTTTTGGAAATATTTGAGCCAAGAAAAACCAAAGTTTTATGGAGAATTTAATTGCCAAAAAGAAAATAAAACCTTATGTGTTTTTGTGAAGAATACATTTTTTAAAAGTTTTTATTTTGGACTTGGAAAAATGATAAATGAGTAGGAATTTGTTTCGTGAAAATTTTGATATATAATACCCCTATAATTAGATTTGATTTTATGTATTTTTTCTTTATTTTGATTTTGTTTTTAATTAAAATAGAAAATAGGAAACCTTAGTTTTTTTTGGAAACCGCCCGGCGCCAGATAGGCCCTCTCGGCCGAATCCTCACCTCGCCAGATCCGCATGGATTACGGATCGGCCACCCGCACCTTGCCCCCTCGCCTCTCTCTCTGGCCGTGGGCCCCACGCCCGATCTCTTTCCCTCCCTCGGCCATTTTCTTCCTTCCCGGGCACTTCTTTTTTCCTTCCTCATCTACAGCACCACGGGGCTTATCGGACCCGATCTCTCTCCCCCTCGGACCGCGATGCCCTGCCTTCCCCGAGCCCTCTCTCCCCTATATAAGCCGCAACCCCGGCCCCCTCCTCGACCCCTCCTCCCCACGCCGTCACGCTGCCTCGCCCTGCCTCCGTTCCTCGTCGGAGCACGCACAGGAAACACCCCGGCACCCTACCGCGCCACCCCACGCCTCCCTGCACCACCCGACGCCACCAGCAGCCACCCCACCGCCCCCATAACCCATTCCCCCCCCAAGGCCCCGAGCTCCTCGCCCCACGCCACCGCATCGCCTCGCCGGAGCTCCGAGCAGGAGCCGAAGCTCCTTGGTCTCCCCTGCTTGCCCCGACGCCCCACTCGCCTCGCCGTCGCCACTAATCGACGCAGGAGCTCTACCGTCGTGTTCCCCAACCATCGGACGCCGCCGAGACCCGCCGGAGCCGCCGCCTCGACTCCACCGCCACTTCTCTGCCTCGCCGGAGAAGCCTCTGCAGACCCTCCCCACGGTGAGCCAACCCCATCTCTCCCTCCTCCGACCGATCTGTTTTATATGGCTAGGATTAGATACCATGTAGCCCTTTGGTTTTTAGTTAAGAACCGAGCCGGTTTTACTTCACTTACTATTTAGCCGAGAGGTTTTACTTACATACCGGCCGTTTGCTGGTTATCCCCGCAACACACACCCCCTTAGCGAATCAGGAGCTGACACGGACCCCCCCCCTCCCCCGTTGACTAGTAAGTTTTCTGTTTATTCTGTTTTAATTCAAAGACACAAAGAGTTCTAATTTTGTTTTCCCTATAACTTTTGATCTAGAGATCCAATGAGGTTGATTCTTTTTCCAGTAGATCACAATTTTTCTGTAGTTTTCAAAATTAGAATTGGATCAGATGTAGTTTAAATCTTCTTTTGCTTATTCCAGGAGTTTAAAAATAGCTTTTAATTTGATTCTTTTTGCTGCTGCTTCCTAGTGATCATATCTTTGTGTGGTTTAAGTTTCAATTTTTGTTAAAATATTTTTAGTTGGGGTTTTATCAAAAACAGATTCTGTTTTGCTTATGTTAAGTTATTTTATTCACTTTATGCATTAGTAGTTTTATGCTAGTGATGTTATTTTGCTTGTTAATGATTGTAGTGCTTATGGTGTGTATTTTTTTTGTATCGATAGATCACCCGGAGTGCGAAGCGTGCTACTTAGAAGAGCTCGATAATGACAAGTATCAGCAAGGCAAGTCATTTGATCATGTATTACCCATGTTTTATGCATTCTAGTTCTACCCTTCAAACACCCTATTGCATGCTGAGTAGGTACTTGGAAATTTGGTTACTTGTTGTAGTATCATGTGGTAGGCACCCAACAACCCCGTTACTTGGCCCGGGACGACAAATTTTATATTGCTATGCTTGTAGACGGGGTTCCGGATGAGAGTTTATCACGAGTGATGCGAGAGGAATTTAATAACTAAGACCGGTTAAGACAAGAATTTTCAAGACCTCGTGATGCAATGCAACTCTGGGTGAAGGACAGTTTAGATGGGCTGCGTCGAGAAACCAGTGGACGACCCGGGATGCATGGAGACGTGCCATGACATATTGCGGAAAGCTTCATCCAGGCTCAAAGGGATGGATGGAGGCTTCAAGCCCCAAGGCTTACCTGCACAGCCACAAGTCATTATCGGCTCTGGCTTGGTTGGACAAGGCGGCGACTCTGTATAGGCGGTGCCAACAGATGTAGAAGAACAGTAGGATTTGGATGGGCACTGACAGGGGATCAGAGGGACCCATTGAAAGACCATGTTTTGATCATCCGGTCTTCAAACACCCTGAAGTGCGAGGACAAACTCGGAGGCGATCTACTCTTGTGGGGAACGTGTGCAAAACTCTGTAGAGTACCCAAACCTAATCGATTAGCCGTGTCCACGGTCATGGACGACTTGAGCGGAAGGCATTGAAGTTTTCCTGAACTCTCAACACAATTTAATAATGATGTGGGAATTATCGACAACTCGGGTACGAGAATTGGTTGGCGGAACCATCTCGTTAACAACCAATAATGTAGTAACATTTTGCTTTTAGCCCTCTCTTGATGTAGGAGAAAACTTGCTTTTCGCTAAAAACTTATAGCCCCACCTGCCATATATGCATGTAGAATAGTTGATTATTATTTCACCCCCGCTCTATGATGACTTGCCGACATATTCCATATGCTGACCTACACGGCTGCAACATATCATGTTGCAGAGTACTTTTCTGACCAGGAGTGAGGCTACGATCTACGCTCGGTGATATGCCCTGGAGTCGGATGGACTCGTCTACCTTTGAAGGTTCCGCTAGTCTTCGTTAGTTATCTCATGAGATGCCCTTCAGCCACTTTATTGTAATTCATTAATGTAATAAAGTACTCGATATGAGATTTCGATTAATAAAGCTGTGTGATTGAACTCTTGATATATACATTGATGTACTGTGTGTGTACCAGCATGATCTTGGGATGGTACGGAAACACCAGAGACTTGGCCGTTTCAGGTCGGGTCGCTACAGATATGGTATCAGAGCACACGCTGACTGTAGGATGTAACCTCTAGGAATGGAAAAGCCTTAGGAAGAAAACTATTTTTTCTTATGTCTATAAATCTTCTATTTCCTCTTCTCCTCATTTCTGACTTCTCTCCGATTTTCCAATGTTTTAGATGGCCACCTTCATCCCCGTTAAGTTCGCGGAGTTTTGCCAGCCCGACGCCACTATGCCTTTTGGAAAGGAGCTGATGCAGATCACCAAGGACTTGAGGATTGCTCTGCCGACTATCACTGGGAAGCCTACTTCATCATAACCGCAGGATCCACGCTACAGGATTGAGGTGCACGTCCCCGGAAGGACATTCGAGCCGCGCACTGAGCCTGTGGACATCAAGTTCATCGCACCCAACTGGATTCTCGGAAGGGACATGGCAGTCCATTGTGCACTTGGACGTATCAAGGAAGTGTACAGAGGCTGCCCTATTTCACCAGACCTATTCACGGTATCCGGGAGAGTAGAAGATGGAGAAATCATCTCAATCAAGACCAAGGACGCTCTCCTGTCCTATGCCCAGACCTTGGAGAAGCACAGCGGGACTCTGGAGCATCGTGTGGGCAAGGACGCCAGGAAGATCAAGCAACTATCGCTCCACGAACTCGAACTCGAAGAAGCAGCCCGGGAAACCCACTATGAGCACGAATTGGAGGTGAAGGACTTCTTGGAGAGGATCGAGAAGCTGAAGGCTCGTGTCACATATCTGGAGGAAGAACTGGACATGGGCGAGAACCTTCATCCTGAAGGAGACGTAGCCCCCTTAATCAGCAATGAGGAGGACTACGAAGCAAGCTCCACCGAAGGACCCACCACCATGCTTTTCTAAGGAGGACACTTAGACTAGTCCACCAATTTATCTTATCCTTAAACGCTTAGGCCGATGTTTAGGTTATCGAAACTTGTATCCCCATGTGTGAACCTTTTGTGATGGTATTGAATAAAATGTGTGGTGTGATAATTGTTTGTTGCATTTCATATGGGTAGTGTAATTACTCTTTAGACCATTGTTCTATGCTAATCCCACCCCTCTACAAACACCAGATGCCTCCGAGGCGTGACCCTGCTTCCAATTTTCCGCCAGAGCTCACTCAGTTGGTTCAGCAACAGAATACCCTGATGCAGCTGATCATCCAGAACCAGAACAATAACCACAACCATCATCCACCCCAAGCCGACAATCTAACCCGTTTCCTGAGGTTGAACCCTCCGACTTTCTCCAGCAGCATTGAGCCCATTGTGGCAGATGATTGGCTCCGCAAGATGGAGCGGGAACTAATCACTGCTGGATGTACTGAAGCTGAGAAGGTGCGCTTTGCCGCGCATCAACTTGAAGGCCCTGCAGCTGCATGGTGGGAGAACTACACCACCACATACCCCACTGCTGGAGTCACTTGGGAGTCGTTCAAGCAAGCCTTCCGGACCGCTCATGTCTCAGCTGGGGCCATGAGTCTGAAGAAGCGTGAGTTTCGCAACTTACGCCAGGGAAATCGCTCTGTGGCACAGTACGTTGATGAGTTCAGTATGCGCGCCCGTTATGCACCTGGAGATGTGGACAATGATGCAGCCAAGCAGGAAAAATTCTTGGAGGGACTCAATGATGAGCTGAGCATTCAGCTGACTGTAGCCAACTTCAACAACTACCAGGAGCTGGTAGATAAGGCCCTCATCTTGGAGGGGAAACATCAGCAGATGGAGAACCGCAAGCGGAAGTGTGGCAATGGGAAGTTCAACTCCGGCACTCAGCGGAAGCCTCGCTACACCCCCTATTCAGGGAATACCGGGACTGGATCCGGTAAGTTTGGAGGACACGTCCAGCATAACCACCCAGTGCACAACCATGGAGGCCACAACCATGGAGGAAATGGGAACCACCGCAACAACAACTTCAAGAATGCCGGTACTGGCACTTAGCATCATTCCGCTCCAGCTCAGAAGGACCTGACTCATATCACCTACTTCAAGTGTCAGAAGACGGGACACTATGCCACTGAATGTCCCCACAACAAGCAGGGAAATGGAAACGGCAACGGCAACTCAGCAGCAAAGAAGCCCAACCCTTTTCCTCGAGCTTAGGTGAATCACATTGATGTTGAAGAGGTCTATGATCACCCTGATACTGTGGTTGGTAAGTTTTTGCTAACTTCACGTCCAGTATTGGTACTTTTCGATTCTGGTGCAACGCATTCATTCATATCAAGGGTAGTTGTGGAAAAGTATAGTTTGCCAACTAGAACCCTCAGCCAGCCTATTAAGGTCAGTTCCCCAGGAGGCATGATGACAGCCGGGATAGGATGCCATGCTTTGAGTCTCAACATCGGGAACCATAAGTTTCCCACCGACCTCATCGTATTAGAGTCTCAGGGATTGGATGTAATCTTAGGCATGGATTGGTTGGCCAAGTACGAAGGGAATATTGATTGTGCCCTTAAGTCTATTTTGCTCACCACCCCCGAGAAAAAGTGGATTAAGTACGTATCCCAGCGCCCGACACGGAGTAATCGGGTAAACTCTCTCACGGGAGTAGTCCAGGAGGAAGTACCGATTGTGCAAGAATACCCAGATGTAGTTCCGGAGGAATTGCCGGGCATGCTACCGGATAGAGAAATTAAGTTCCTGATTGAGCTATTACCCGGAACAGCCCCGATATCCAAGAGACCCTATCGGATGCCCGCAAATGATTTAGTAGAAATCAAGAAGCAAATTAAGGAGTTGTCGGACAAAGGGTATATTCGCCCAAGTTCTTCACCTTGGGGAGCCCCAGTGCTCTTGGTTGAAAAGAAGGATAAGTCCTTGAGAATGGTTGTCGATTATCGTGATTTGAACGAGGCTACCATCAAGAACAAGTATCCCTTACCGATGATCAACGATCCTTTTAACCAGTTAGTTCGAGCCCGAGTGTTCTCCAAGATCGATCTTCGATCCGGGTATCATCAGCTGAAAATTAGTGAACCAGATATACCCAGGACAACCTTCACCACCCGGTATGGTCTGTATGAGTACACGGTCATGTCATTTGGACTGACTAATGCTCCGACATATTTTATGAATCTGATGAACAAGGTATTTATGGAATACTTGGACAAGTTTGTCGTGGTGTTTATCAATGACATATTGATATTCTCCAAGAATGAGGAGGAACACAAGGAACACTTACTTCTGGTTTTGGAGAAACTCCGAGAGCATCAGCTGTATGCGAAGTTCAGCAAATGTGAATTTTGGTTGAAGGAAGTCGGATTCCTCGGACACATCATTTCAGGAGAAGGAATAGCAGTGGACCCTGGCAAGGTCGCAGCAGTAACCGAATGGGTAGCACCCACTTCAGTTAAGGAGATCCGCAGTTTCCCCGGACTTGCCGGATATTACCGGAGGTTCATTGAGAATTTCTCAAAGATCACCAAGCCCATGACCGAGTTGTTGAAGAAGGAGTACAAGTATGTTTGGACCAAGCAATGTGAAGCTAGTTTTCAAGAGTTGAAGAAACGTCTGGTTACAGCCCCAGTGCTGATATTGCCGAACATTCGGAAGGATTTCTAGGTTTACTGTGACGCTTCTCGTTATGGACTTGGAGAGTGCTCATGCAAGAAGGTAAAGTTGTAGCCTATTCATCCAGACAGCTCAGGCCCCATGAGCTGAATTATGCCACGCATGACTTGGAACTAGCAGCCGTAGTGTATGCTCTCAAGACCTGGAGACATTTCCTGATCGGAAATAGTTGTGATGTTTACAATAATCACAACAGCCTGAAATATATCTTCACGCATAAGGAGTTGAACCTCAGACAGAGTAGATGGCTAGAATTGATCAAGGACTATGACATGAGATTGCATTATCACCCAGGCAAGGCAAACATTGTAGCCGATTCGTTGAGCCGTAAGAGTTATGTGAACACACTCATAGCGGGAGGATTACCCCAGGAGTTAGCCGATGATCTCAGAGAGCTCAAATTGGAGATAATTCCAAGAGGATTTGTAGCAACACTGAAAATTCAGTCCACCTTGACCGAAAAGATCTGCGAAGCACAGAAATCAGACAAGGAGATAGCTGAGATAAAGGAGAGTGAATGACGGGAAGGCTAAAGGTTTTCGTGAGGATGAACACGAAACCTTATGGTTTGAGGATCGCATCTATGTGCCCAATGATCCCGAATGTAGGAAGTTGATACTTCAGGAGGCCCACAATTCCCCGTATTCGATACATCCAGGCAACACCAAGATGTATCTAGACTTGAAAGAAAGTTTCTGGTGGACAGGAATGAAGAAGGACATTGCCGAGTTTGTAGCTATATGCGATGTTTGTCAGCGAGTAAAGGTCGGGCATCAGAAGCCAGCAGGATTGCTTCAACCTCTACCGATACCTGAGTGGAAATGGGAGAAGCTTGGTATGGACTTCATCACACGATTACCGAGGACCCGTTCTGGTTATGATTCTATTTGGGTTGTGGTCGATGGTTTGACCAAGGTAGCTCACTTCATTCCCGTGAAGACTACTTACACGAGTGCCAAGCTGGCCAAGATATATATGACCAGGATCATATGTCTGCATGGAGTACCGAAGAGTATTGTGTCAGATAGAGGGACTCAGTTCACGTCAAAATTCTGGCACCAACTACACGAACCTTGGGAACAAGATTGCAGTTTAGTACAGCTTTTCACGCTCAGACCGACGGACAGACCGGGAGAGTCAATAAGATTCTGGCGGACATGCTGAGAGCTTGCGCACTAGACTATGGGTCTAGCTGGGATGACAATTTTCCCTATGCCGAGTTCTCATACAACAACAGCTATCAGACCAGTCTGAAGATGGCCCCTTTCGAAGCTCTATACGGAAGGAGGTGCAGAACACTGTTGATGTGGGATGGTGTTGGGGACCGACAACTTTTTGGTCCCGACCTTATCCAAGATTCTGAAGAGAAGGTCAAGCTGATTCGTGACCGACTCAAGATAGCTCCGTCCAGGCAGAAAAGTTATGCTGATAGCAAATGCAAGGAAGTGGGAGATCGAGCATATCTTCGGGTTTCTCCACTTCGAGGAATCAAGAGATTTGGTGTGAAAGGAAAGTTAGCACCCCGATTCATTGGCCCCTACAAAATCCTTGAACGTAGATGCAAAGTTGCATATAAACTGGAATTGCCGGAAGGATTGTCCGGAGTTCATGATGTCTTCCATGTTTCCCAGTTGAAGAAATGCCATGCTGAGATGGCTGATGTTCCGTTGAGAGATACAGTGCCCCTAGAGGCCATACAACTTGACAGTGATCTGACGTATGAGGAGAAACCCGTCAGGATTCTCGAGACTGCCAACAGAGTTACCCGCAGCAAGATCATCAAGTTCTGTAAGGTTTTGTGGAGTCACCACACCGAGGAAGAAGCCACCTGGGAACGAGAAGAGGATCTTCAACGAGACCACCCGCACCTATTTTCTAGCAAACCCGAATCTTGAGGGCGAGATTCATCTTAAGGTGGGTAGGTTGGTAACATCCCAAATTTCCTACTTTGGAATGTTTTACAAATATAGCTAAGCATCTATGCATTTTGTTTGCAATAAAGTTTGCATTTGAATTCTTTAAATTTTTTTGCTCCTTGCTTTTCTATTTTTCTTCCCACAAGAAATACCCCGCAAATAATTCTTGCAAGCAAGAAAGAGTGGAGGAATATGACCCTCCCAAATCAGGGGTACTTTTGGAAATATTTGATCCAAGAAAAACCAAAGTTTTATGGAGAATTTAATTGCCAAAAAGAAAATAAAACCTTATGGGTTTTTCTGAAAAAACATTTTTTAAAAGTTTTTATCTTGGACATGGAAAAATGATAAACGAGTAGGATTTTTTTTTCTGAAAATTTTGGTATATAAAACCCCTATATTTAGATTTGATTTTGTTTGCTTTTTCTTTCTTTTTTTCCTTTCTGTTTTTAATTAAAATAGAAAATAGGAAATCTTAGTTTTTTTTGGAAACCGCCCGGCGCCAGATAGGCCCTGTGGGCCGAATCCTCACCTCGCCAGATCCACAGGAATTACGGATCGGCCGCCCGCACCTTCCCCCCTCGCCTCTCTCTCTGGCCGTGGGCCCCACGCTCGATCTCTTTCCCTCCCTCCGCCATCTTCTTCCTTCCCGAGCACTTCTTTTTCCTTCCTCGTCTACAGCACCACGGGGCTGATCGGACCCGATCTCTCTCCCCCTCGGACCGCGATTCCCTGCCTTCCCCGATCCCTCTCTCCCCTATATATGCCGCAGCCCCGGCCCCCTCCTCGACCCCTCCTCCCCACGCCGTCACGCTGCCTCGCCCTGCCTCTGTTCCTCTCCGGAGCACGCACAGGAAACACCGCGGCACCCTACCGCGCCACCCCACGCCTCCCTGCACCACCCGACACCACCAGCAGCCACCCCACCGCCCCCGCAACCCATTTTTCCCCCAAGGCCCCGAGCTCCTCGCCCCACGCCACCACATCGCCTCGCCGGAGCTCCGAGCAGGAGCCGAAGCTCCCTGGTCTCCCCAGCTCGCCCCGACGCCCCACTCGCCTCGCCGTTGCCACCAATCGATGGAGGAGCTCAGCCGCTGTCTTCCCCAACCATCGGACACCGCCGAGACCCGCCGGAGCCGCCGCCCCGACTCCATCGCCACTTCTCTGCCTCGCCGGAGAAGCCCCTGCAGACCCTCCCCACGGTGAGACAACCCCATCTCTCCCTCCTCCGTCCGATCTGTTTTAGATGGCTAGGATTAGATACCATGTACCGCTTCGATTTTTAGTTAAGAACTGAGCCGGCTTTACTTCACTTACTATTTAGACGAGAGGTTTTACTTACATACCGGCCGTTTGCTGGTTATCCCCGCAACACACACCCCCTTAGCAAATGAGGAGCTCACACGTACCCCTCCCCCCCGTTGACTAGTTAGTTTTCTGTTTATTCTGTTTTAATTCAAAAACAGAGAGAGTTCTAATTTTGTTTTCCATATAAATTTTGATCTAGAGATCCAATGAGGTTGATTCTTTTTCCTGTAGATCACAATTTTTCTGTAGTTTGCGAAATTTCAAAATGTGAATTAGATCAGATGTAGTTTAAATCTTGTTTTGCTTATTCCAGGAGTTTAAAAATAGCGTTTAATTTGATTCTTTTTGCTGCTGCTTCCTAGTGATCATATCTTTCTGTGGTTTAAGTCAATGTTTTTTAAATATTTTTAGTTGGGGTTTTATCAAAAACAAATTCTGTTTTGCTTATGTTAAGTGATTTTATTCACTTTATGCATTAGTAGTTTTATGCTAGTGATGTTATTTTGCTTGTTAATGATTGTAGTGCTTATGGTGTGTATTTGTTTGTATCGATAGATCACCCGGAGTGCGAAGCGTGCTACTTAGAAGCGCCCGATAACAACAACTATCAGCAAGGCAAGTCATTTGATCATGTATTACCCATGTTTTATGCATTGTAGTTCTACCCTTCAAACACCCTATTGCATGCTGAGTAGGTACTTGGAAATTTGGTTACTTGTTGTAGTATCATGTGGTAGGCACCCAACAACCCCGTTACTTGGCCCGAGACGACAAATTTTATATTGCTATGCTTATAGACGGGGTTCTGGATGAGAGTTTATCACGAGTGATGCGAGAGTAATTTAATAACCAAGACTGGTTAAGACAAGACTTTTCAAGACCTCGTGATGAAATGCAACTCTGGGTGAACGATGGTTTAGATGGGCTCCCTGGAGAAACCAGTGGACGACCTGGGCTGCATGGAGACGTGCCATGACATCTTGCGGAAAGCTCCTCCCAGGCTCGAAGGGATGGACACAGGCTTCAAGACCCAAGGCTTACCTGCACAGCCACAAGTTATTGTGGGCTCTGGCTTGGTTGGACAACGCGACGACTCCGGACAGGTGGTGCCAGCAGATGTAGAAGAACGGTAGGATTTGGATGGGCACCGACAGGGGATCAGAGGGACCCGTTGAAAGACCATTTTTTGATCATCCGGTCTTCAAACACCCTGAAGTGCGAGGACAAACTCGAAGGCGATCAAATCTTGTGGGGAACGTCTGCAAAACTCTGCAGAGTACCCAAACCTAATCGATTAGTCGTGTCCACGGTCATGGACAACTTGAGCCGAAGGCATTGAAGTTTTCCTGAACTCTCAACACAATTTAATAATGATGTGGGAATTATCGACAACTCGGGTATGAGATTTGGTTGGCGGAACCATCTCGTTAACAACCAATAATGTAGTAACATTTTGCTTTTAGGCTTCTCTGGATGTAGGAGAAAACTTGCTTTTCGCTAAAAACTTATAGCCCCACCTGCCATATGTGCATGTAGAATAATTGATTATTATTTCACCCCCGCTCTTTGATGACTTGCCGGCATATTCCATATGCTGACCTACACAGTTGCAACGTATCATGTTGCAGAGTACTTTTCCGACCAGGAGTGAGGCTACGATCTAAGCTCGGTGATATGCCCTGGAGTCGGATGGACTCGTCTACCTTTGAAGCTTCCTCTAGTCTTCGTTAGTTATATCGTGAGATGGCCTTCAACCACTTTATTGTAATTCATTATTGTAATAAAGCACTCGATATGAGATTTCGATTAATAAAGTTGTGTGATTGAACTCTTGATATATACATTGATGTACTCTGTGTGTACCAGCATGATCTTGGGATGGTACGGAAACACCAAAGACTTGGCCGTTTCAGGTCGGGTCTCTACAAGGACACTCCTCACTTGTGTGACCGTTTTGGGCTGCGGCCAACTCTCAATTGCTTCAATCTTGGCTTTATCAACTTCAATTCCCTGTGGAGTAACAACATAGCCAAGAAAAGATACTGGGTATGTGATAAAGGTGCACTTCCCAAGGTTAACAAATAGACGTGCATCACATAGAGCAGTAAAAACAGCACGCAAATGATCCAAGTGTTCCTCCAAAGATCTACTATACACCAGTATATCATCAAAGTAGACTACCACAAATCATCCAATGAAAGCACGTAAAACCTCATTCATTAGTCTCATGAAAGTGATAGGTGCATTAGTCAATCCAAAAGGCATAACTAACCACTCATATAAGCCAATCTTAGTTTTAAATGCTGTTTTCCATTCATCTCCCAATTTCATGCAAATTTGATGGTATCCAATACACAAATCAACTTTGGAGAAAATTATAGAGCCACTTAATTCATGTAGCGACCCAACTCAAGACGAGTCAAGCCTCTGTGTTTCTGTGCCATCCCTGGATCAGTATGCTGGCACACACAGTACTTCAATGTTTATATCAAAGTGCAATCACATCTAAATAGCGTAAAACTGATATATACCTTAAATATCTCAGCGGAAGCAGTCAAGGGAGTGGAGTCCCAATAAACACCAACGGCAAGTTGAGTGTAGACCGTAACCCTGAATCGTACTCTTACTCATCGAAGAAAAATGTCTGCAACATAAGACGTTGCAGCCGTGTAGGTCAGCATATTGAATATGCCGGCAAGTCACATAAGAGAGGGGTGAAAAGTAATCGTCTATACTATATGCATAAATGGCAGGTGGGGCTATAAGTTTTTAGCGAAAAGCAAGTTTTATCCTACATCAAGAGGGGGTTAAAAGCAAAATGATTCTACATTGTTGGTTGTTAACGAGATGGTTCCGCCAACCAGTTCTCGTACCCGAGTTGCCAATAATTACCCTCATCAAATATATTTAATGGTGTTGAGAAATCCAGATAACTTCAGTTCCTTTGGGTCAAGTTGTCCATGACCGTGGACACGGCTAATCGATTAGGTTTGAGTACTCTGCAGAGTTTTGCACACGTTCCCCACAAGATTTGATCGCCTCCGTGTATGTCCTCGCACTTCAGGGTGTTTGAAGACCGGATGATCAAATCATTGTCTTTCAACGGGTCCGTCTGAATCCGTGTCGGTGCCCATCCAATCCTACCGTTCTTCTACATCTGCCAGCACCGCCTATCCAGAGTCGCCGCGTTGTCCAACCAAGCCAGAGCCCATAATGAATTGTGGTTGTGCAGGTAAGCCTTGGGTCTTGAAAATATCCGTCCGTCTCTTTGAGCCTGGGTGAAGCTTTCCGCAGGATGACATGGCCTCTCCAGCATCCCGGGCATCCACTGGGTTTTCCAGGGAGCCGATCAACCGTCCTTCACCCAGAGTTGCATTGTGTCCGAGGTCTTGAAAATCTTGTCTTAGTCCGGTCTTGATTATTATATCAACCTCGCATCACTCGTGATATACACTCAACCGAAAACCCGTCTACTCAAGCATAGCGATATGAACTTTGTCGTCCCGGGGCCAAGTATCGGGGTTGTTGTGTGCCTACCACATGATACTACAATCTATACTAAAATTTCCAAGTACCTAAGCAGCATGCAATTGGGCATAGGATGGTAGAACTACGATGCATAAAAACATAGGTGGTAGTATGATCAAAGTGACTTGCGTGTGATGTTGACGAAGAAGAATTTCTCGCGAAAATAACTTGATAGACTACTCGTCACTCTCCGATGAAATCTGTATAGCAAACATATCATTCACATAAGCACTCATACTAGCAATCATTCTAGCAATCAAAACAAAAGAGAGAGAGTGAATAAGAAACCGAAAGAAACTTCAAATAAGACTAGGGAGTCTTCTACTACGTCAAACACTAAATAGTTTTGTCTAACAGAAAATAATAACAAGGAACTAAGATATAAGTTTAACTAAGATAAAATAAAGTATTTTTCACAAAACTTTTTGAAAGTATTCCCAAACGGGATTTGAAACAGTGCGGAAACCAATTGCCAGTTACTAAGGAACTAGAATTGATTTCATGAAAACAAATAAAAATAAAATACAAACTTGTTGCAAAACTACTGTTGAACTAACATAAACAAAACAATAATCTTTCTGAAATAATAAATAAAATATTTTAAAACAATTTACAGAAAAATAATAGCCATAGTTCTAAAAGAGCTAAAACAGAGTCTGTTTTGGTAAAAACCCGAATTAAAAATATTTTAAAAATTTTGAAACTTAAACTACTGAAAGATATGATCAATAGGAAGCAGAAGCAAAAAGAATCAAATTAAAAGCTATTTTAAACTCCCGGAATAAGCAAAATAATCTTTAATTCAAATCTGATCTAACTCAATTTTTATAAATCCAAACATAGACAAATTATATATTTGTAGAAACTGCATAAAATTTGTGATCGAACCCAAAAAGAATCACCTAATTCGGAGTTATAGACTAATAGATATTTATTTTCTAAGATTGCAATTTTCTGAAAAACTTCAATACGGGATTTCATGAATCTCACCGGAGTTAGTCGCCGGAGTTGGAGAAGATGACGGGAAGGTGGCTCCGGTGGCCGGCCGAGGCAGCGGAGGGGTCCAGGCGGGGGAGGAGGGCTCCGACCGAAGGTTGGTGGTGCCGGCGGGGCGTGGGGCGATGGGAGGAGGCAACAGGACCTCCGGCGAGTTCCTGTTGAAGATGAACTCTGGCTAGGCGGGGGCTGCGGCTAGAGGCGAGGAGAGGTATGGTTCTTGGGAAAATGGATAGAGGAGGGTGTGGGGGTTCTTATAGGGGCGACGGGAGGTGCTGGGAGGGAAAGAGCTTCGCGAATCCCGGATGTGGGGATTCCTGTGTCCATGGAAGGAAAAACCTGTGTGACGTGACAAAGACAAAGGAAGAAGATGATCTCCTGTTGGGCTAGAATAGGAAAGTGCTTAATGGGCCAGCTCTTATTTCCATTTAAAAGTGATTCCTTTCCTATTTTTAAAACTAGGAAACTAAAACGATAAAAAGGAAATCAAATCAATTCGAAATAAAGAGTTTCTATAAACTAAAATTATCAGAAAAATAAAATATAGATGATGGGCATTTTTCCACGGCAAAAATAAAAACTTCAGAAAAAATTATTTTCACAAAATTGCCTAAAAGGTTTATTTTCTTTTGCAAATAATTTTCAAATGACCCTCTAAGTTTTAGGGTTCAAACAACTTTCAAAATGCCCGTGGGTTTGAGGGTCATGTTCCTCCTCTCTTTTCTGTTTGACAGAAAGTATTTCCCGACATTTCTTGCACGAAGAAAACAAATAAAAATGCAAGAGAATTCAAATGCAAATATCTCCGTTCAAATTCTTTATAGTTGAAGAAGTCATGTCATCTTCTCTCGTTGCTTTTAAAAGATTGAATGTGAATTCACCGGAGAAGGGGAAAGTCATTTTATTCCCTCTCATTCAAAAGTTTCGAAAAGTTTCAAATTTCACACAAGTTTCAATCACTCAGGCAACCAACAAACAATCTAGTAATAATTATATTAACATTCCAAAATTTATAATTTTGGGATGTTACAATTCATCAAGCATATCATCTAGCCTAGGAATAGGATGACGATAACGAATTGTAATATTATTAATGCCTCTACAATCACCACACATACACAATGTACCATTCTTTTTCGGCACTAGAATAATAGAAACATCACAAGGACTAAGAGTTTCACGTATATAACCTTTGTCGAGCAGCTCTTGTACTTGACGCATAATCTCCTTCATCTCCTCTGGATTGGTATGGTATGGTGCACGGTTTGGTAGCGATGCACCGGGAATTAAGTCAATCTGACGCTCCATCCCTCTAATAGGAGTTAATCCCGGTGGCACGTCTCGTGGAAAGACGTCAGCGAACTCCTGCAAAATGTTATTGATAGCAGGAGGCAAAGAGGGTGGCATGTCCTTGAGTGAAAATTATACCTCTTTGCATACGAAAGCATAGCAAACAGATGTAGTAATATCCAAATCTGTAATATCAGATTTAGTGGCAAGTAAACAACCACTCTTCACTTTTATTTCAGAGGAAACACTAGATGATGATTTAGTAGGCTTATTGTGTTGCTCAAATTCCTTTGCTACAATCTGATTTTCACTGTTATGTAGGTCTTGTTTTGCTTTACTAGCTCTAGAAATGCCATCTTTCATCATATGTTCAAGAGAATCGGAAGCAAAGTTATATTTTTATCCTTATGAACAAGAGTATACTGATTTGTTCTACCATGGTGTACATAATTTTTTATCAAACTGCCATGGTCTACCAAGTAAAATGGAGCATGGTTGCATGGGCACCACATCACAATCAACAAAATCAGAATATGTTGCAATGCTAAAATGCACACGAATAGTACGTGTTACCTTTACCTTGCTAGTGTTGTTGAACCGCTGGATATAGTAAGGTTGAGGATGTGGTCTGGTGGTGAGAGACAACTTTTCCACCATCTCCATGCTAGCTAAGTTGTTGCAACTCCCTCCATCGATGATTACACGAACAGAACTTTCCTTTACCACTCCCTTAGTATGGAACAAGTTGTGCCTTTGATTTCACTCAGCCTATGTTACCTGCACTCTTAAAACACGTTGAGCAACTAAGCTTTCATACCTGTCAGCGTAGTCAGTAGCCATGTATGTGTGTCTTGTTCAGTATCATCAACACCCCGTTCTTCATTTGCAATAAGAGCTAGGGTCACCTCGTCATAATCACTCGCGGAATCATATCCACCATCCTCAGTAATAATCATCACGTGCTTGGATGGGCATTCTCTCGCATAATGACCTCCACCCTTGCAACGACGACAAATAACCTCATGTGTTTGACATGTAGATGCCTTGGATGAAGAAGAGCTCTCTGTGGGCCCGGAAGGTGTGCTCTTAGTGACGGGTGATGCAGGGGCCTGATTACTAGTTTCTCTGTTGGAATTGGCGGCTGAAGGGGGCGGTGCTGATGCAGGAGGACGTGTGGAAGTAGATGTGGTTAGTGGCGTCCATGCGGAAGTGCGACCTGCAGAAAAATTAGTTCTCACCAATGCTTGTCGATCCTGCACTTCATGTTCAGCTTTTCAAGCAAGATGGAATAAACGAGTGATAGTGTTATAATCCTTATATTCTAGAATAGTCTGAATATCTCTATTTAATCCACCCATAATACATACAAGCATAGCTTCATTGTCCTCAACAATACCACATCTAATCATGCCAGTTTGTAATTCCTGATAATATTCTTCTACAGACTTTTTCCTTGTCTTAAACGCTGCAAGTTTTGAAGTAATTCACGTTGATAATATGGTGGAGCCCAACTTGATAGAGGCGAAGTTGTCCCTGTCTTTCGATGAGATCGTGGGTACCATTTTGGTGGAGTAGACTGTCACATCCGTAAACCTTAAGCTAGATAGCATTGTGCTCATGTCTTATTTGCATTTGCATCCAAGAAGTTCCAACAAAAACAACAAAGTGGCAAAGGAAAAACTCTAAACCCTAGCCACCATTTCAATTAAAGGAAAATTCAACTAGTTGAAAATCAATGAACCCAAAATGGCCTCAAGAAATGTTCAAACTTTCTGATAAATCATGAAAGTAAATGAGCATTAGAGAAAACTATTTTCTTGACACTTTAAGCATTTTAAATAAATTCAAAAGCCACTGGTTTCAAATTTAAAAATTTGAAATCAGAAACTATAATTTTCCAAAAATGTTGAAAGTCTTGGAAATGAGTGGGGATATTATAACAAATATTTCAGGAGGTCAAAATTAGTTTTTACTTTTTGTTTTGGAGCTGAAATAATTAGCAAAGCAATAAATAGCAAAACAGAAAAACAAAAGCAGAAGAAAAAGGAAAAGACTTACCTGACGCCCAAGCCAGGCCCAGCCCATCTCGCCGCTCGTCCCCTTCCCCGCGCCAGTAAGCAGCAGGAGGGGGCCGCTGCCTCCTCCGGCGCGACCACGCACCTGCGTGCCTGCCTAGCCGCCGGTTCGCGCTGGCGACGACGGGGTTAAGCTCCCCAGAGCCTCCCCTATCCATTCCCCGCCTCGGTTCTTCCCCTCCGCCCGGATCTCCTCCCCCTCCCTGCTGTCGCCATTAGAGCCGAGCTCGAGCTCGAGCTGGCCGTGCCCCTGGCCATAGGATCTCCTCCGCGAGCACGCCATTAGCTCCGCCTCGTCGCCCTGGTCGTCTTTGCAGAAGCCGAAGTCCCCTCGAGCCCTGCAACGCCCGCAACGCCGTCGTCTTCTTCCTCCGGCCGCCGGACCTCTCCCGTCGATTCGTCGCCCCCAGGCCTTCCCCGAGCCGTCTGAGCTCTGCTCTGCACTCCCTGTGAGCATGCGATGGTTTTCCCTAAGCTTTCCCCGTCGATCCCCTCCTCTAGCCCTAGTTTCACCGGAGCCCGACGAGCACCGCCGCTTCCGCTCGTCGCCGGTAGCCCTCCGATGTCCAGCTCGTCCTCCCGTGAGCACCTGAAGCTCCAGGACGACGCGTAGATGCCGTAGCAGCTAAGATCTAAGCGTGGATCCCTCTGATTCAAAGCCCCCGACGACGCCCGAGCTTCGGCCGCCGCTCCGGCTCGTCCCGACGCCTCTTCCGGCGACCCTAGCCTCCCAGTTGGTCCTGCCAGATCGACCACTTCGCGAGCTTGCTTTAGCTGCCAACGGCGTGCGTTTTCGTGCGGTGCAGCGCCATCTAGGTCGCCTCCGGCGAGCCCTCCGCCGCGGGTTTGGTCGCCGGCGACCACCCTCCGGTGGCCGTCGACGTGGCCGGCCATTAGGGCCTAATCGCCCTCCTCTGAGTCGCTGACACAGGGCCCCACGCCTGGTCAAACCCCAATTAGGGGCTGGTCAGCGCGGGATTAGTCCCAGAGAGGCTGACCAGTGGGGCCCCCCTGTCAGGTTTGACCTGCACAGGTCGGCTGACCTGCTGACGTCAGCCTGATGCAATAAATGGAATTTCCAGTATAAAAATAATTTAGGAAATTGCTAAAAATTGCAAAAATCATAGAAATTAATCTATAACTCCAATGAAAATAATTTATATATGAAAAAGTATCAGAAAAATTCAAGGATTCTGATTATGCTATTTTCAGCTATGTTTGAAAAGGTTACAGAACCCTAAATTGTGAAATAAGGAATAATTCAATTCTTTAATCACTTTATAAATGGAATTTGCAAAGATATCCAAATGTCATTATAATTGCAATGATCACACACTGCCCTAGATATAAACCAGTACCATAACATGACATTTCATGCATGTTAACATTAGGTTGATTTGAGCATCAGGTCGAATCAATTAAACCGGTATCCGAAAATACCCGTTTGAATTGCTATTCGAATGTGATTCAAATCAACTCTAAACCTAAAACATCTTGATTATAATAACTTATCACCTTGCATTCTCATGCCATGCTCATGCATCATTTTGATTGCATATGATTGTTATTGAATGTTGTCGTTCATTTCGGTAGGCTCCGCACCCCCGGATTCCACCAAATATCCGTCCGACGGATATCGTTCCTCCTCTGAGCAACAAGGCAAGCACCCCTTTTGATCATCCCGATAACACCTATGTTCTTGCTCCTGCACCTATTTAATGCATTAGGATCAAATGCTTCAACTGCTTTTGCCACGATAGTTGGACCCACTTCCTTTGCATGACTTAACCTTGTCACAATAAATAGCCGAACCTTGCAACCTAGCATACCTGGTAGTTGCTTGAGCTATGATGTGCCTTATCCTGCTATGCATGCTATGCTTAGAGTTGTGTATGGTCTGTCATCTGGGAGATGAACAGAAATGTGGAATGTGTTCGGTAAGCAAAGGTCGTGTGTTGAACTTGATTTGGTAAAGGTATCGGTGAAAGGCTGTGTAGGAGTACATGGCGGGTTGTTTCATTGGAACCGTCCTTAGGAACTGAGTTCCGTGTATGTAATCCAAGACTAGATACTACCACATGCTGGGCCCTGAAATATGACCCCGCTCGGCCTATTTATCGCGTAGTACTCGGTCCAGGAGTTGCAAGTAGTTTCTGGTGTTTATAGTAATGCTGGAGGCCGTGCATGGTGCTGACCTGAGAGGTGGACCGTGATGCGGTAGGCAGTGGCACGGTGTACCAAGTGGCACCCGGATGGTGGGCTTGGGAACCCTGCGCACATCGTTTGAGGCCGTGGTGGGAACCTCGGCCGGACTTCCGTACGGGTTACTCTTAGATAGGCGATAAACCTAGACTAGGTACTAGTGTGGTTAACGGTCGTGGCCGACTCCCTCGCTGGGCTTCCGCTTGAAGGTTGCCGAGGTGCATGACGTGCACATGGCGATAAGTGGCGGGAGCGTGTGTGATGAAGTACACCCCTGCAGGGTTATGATCTATTCGAATAGCCGCGTCCGCGGATATGGACTACTTGGAGACATATGTTGTTCATAGATAACTTCAATGGCTACTCATAAAATTGTCAAGATAAGCGTGAGTGTCGTGGACGGCATTTCCGTATGGAGACGGAATGATTCCACGATAGTGTATTGTTGTGGTGTTAGTGGACTCGTGTGCGAGAAATCAAGTTGTCAAAACTAATTTCAAAAGCAAGTTGTCTAGCCACGAGTCAAATGCTGGCTTTCTTCATGAAACCCCACAATACCTTCTTGATACCTTGCATGAGTAGTTAGTCATCCTGAAGTCTTGCTGAGTACCTTCGTACTCATGTTTGCTTAATAAATGTTGCAGAGGTGGCTAATGACCCTAATGGAGGGTTCTTCGTAGACATCGACGACGACGAGTAGCTGGTGTCCCTGCTACGATCTGGCCCTACGTCGGCTGTGTAGTATAGTCAGGCCATGTGCCTTCTAGTTGCTCTGTCTATACCCAGACAGTTTATAATTCTTCCGCTGGCTTGTATTGTATGACTGCTGTTATGGGTCGCGAGACACTTGATGTGTAATATTATGTGTGTGGCTCTTTCGAGCCTCCTAAATAAAGTTTGTATGTTTATGGTTATGTTGTGATGCCATCGATGTATCTATACATATCGGTATGCCATGCGTACGTGTGTCTTACTTGATATGTATGGGGTTCGAATTCCTAGTCGTGAACTTTAGTAGCACTCCCTACAAGGAAATGCCCCGTTGTGATCCAGCGAGCCTTGGTAGTTCGCTACTGCTCCGGACACATTGGTTGACCGACATGTGTCCTTCTTAGCTGCTGTGTCTGTCCCCTTTGGGGAAATGTCACGCGACGTAATGGAGTCCTTGTAACTTGCTACGACTCGTTTACGTTCGTTGATGACCGACACCTGCTTTGTTGGGTCATGTATGCTTGTCCTTGTGCGGAACTGCCACTTTGGCTTATGACTAGACATGTCGATCCGGGTTCTTTGACATTGGAATGCTAGCGACACTATCGCATACGTGAGTTAAAAGACGCAAACGGTCCCGGCTAAGGTAAGGCTGCAGCCGTGGAGTTAACCGTGCGTGAGACCACAAACGGATGCGATGTGTTACAGGCTGGATTCCTATGGCTTAGGATCGGGGTCCCGACAGCGTTGGTATCAGAGCCTGACTGACTGTAGGATTACTAAGCCAAACTGGTCAAAGTTGAGTCTAGAATTGCTTTAGTTATATATATAAGGGAATTGTTTGTGGAAGGGAACGTAACACTCTTGTTCTCTTCTCAAGGTATTTTATTCTGGTCATCCTCGTCTTTTCTGCGGGAATTAAGGACTAGGTTACTCATCTTCTCCTAGGCTCGGATTTTTGATCGGTAGATTATAGGACTACGGGTCGAGAGATATTGGGTTTCTTTTATTCCTAGGAAGCAGGAAGTAAGTTTGATGATCAGAGAGTTGAACTTGATAGTTGAGTGGTGACGCTATTTCATTTTTGGGTTGTCTCAACATTTGTTTTGAGCATTTACAGCTGTTATGCTGCCCAATTTTGCATTCAGAGCTCTAATGCTTTTTGCATTACTCTCTATTTACAGATGCCTGGCCGTCCTTGTCGTCAGGTGGTACGTCTGACCAGGTGCATTGATGTACCGGGTCATACGGCCATGCTGGTCAGGATGATGTCGGTGTGCGGTTACCGCTGGTACCCCGAGTACACAGTGGAGGAACAGTACCGAGACTTCAACCAGAGTTAGTACATCTGGACTGTTAGGGTATTTCCAGACTACCCTGGAGCGGAGAAGCCAATCCATTGGTCCTATGGGTTGGGAGTCACTGTTGACATGGCAGTACAAGATGCTGCCTATTCAATGCTGACTATTATGAGAGCGAGACATGCACTGCTGCAGAATTCAGAGTTCTGCTATGTTCCGGCCTCTCAGTCTGGCGAAGAGGGATACCTCAGTGGAGTCTATTTTGATTCATCTATGGAGGATCCACTTCTGCAGACCATTGTTGAGATGCTAGAGAACAGAGACAGGGATGCTCGTGCTCTCCGCATGGAGCTTTACGCTACCCGTGCCCGCCTGTGGACAGCTTTGACGTAGTTGGCACCGGTAGTCTAGACAGGGTATGGAGAGATGGAGATGCTGAACCCTGTTAGGACCCATCTTTCGGCCCACGTTGACTGGCCAACTATAGGAGGAGTCACACCTCTTCGGGGACCCCTCTTACCACCAGTCAGGGGACCAAGGCCACATCTGTGTCCTTATGGATCCCAGGGATCTCAGGCTAGAGTGTTTCCTGATCCGCAGGTTGAGCTTCCAGGTCATGGAGGTAATCTCTATGAGATGTTCTATGCGGATGCCTGAGCTGTGAGCGGAAGGATAGTATGGTAGTAGCCGTACGTCCACAGTCCTGTGTGACTTGTGGAGTATGGTAGTAATGTGAAACGAATTCCGGAGGCCTAGATAAATAATGTATAGGAAGCTTGTAAGCCTCTGATGAGTAGTTCCACCATTTCAGTAGTTTGCTCTTCGAGTAAGTTTGTACTGAACTATGTAAGGGTGTGTATGAACCATGGTGTATATATAGCAGTTGCTTGTTACCATGTTGTTTGGATATTCATTTCCGCATTCCGTGTGTTCAGTACATTCTTAATCCATAGCTAGTAATGATATGATATTGGTCTAAGCTATGAGTTTGTTTGTCAGGATGGTGTTCACCAGGTTGAACCGTGCCCCAGCTCATGAGCAAGGTGAGGGTAGTCAAGCGTCGCAGGAAGACCTGCCTCACCCACCTTCTCTGGTAGAAGTGATGCTTGAGGCAGAAAGAAACAAAAGGGAGACCAACCGACTGCTAGAGCGTATTTAGCAAAATACGGCTCGACAGCCTAGGAATGCTGCAGTATCCCTCAATGACTTTGTGAAGCTGAATCCTCCAAAGTTTCATCATTCCGTCGATCCCCTCGACGCTGATGACTGGCTATGCAGCATCTCACGCAAGATTCGCTCGGCAAATGTATCTGAAGCCGACAAGGTGACCTTCGTGACGTATTTCCTGGAGGGACCCGCCAATCTGTGGTGGGAGAATTTTGAAGCTATGCGTCCCGCTGAACCAGTGGTCACATGGGCAGACTTCAGTGTAGCTTTTCGTCTGCACCACATCCTAGAGGGTCTGATGGACAGAAAGAGAGAGGAGTTCTGTGCCTTCACTCAGGGCAAGTTGTCTGTGGATGCCTATAGCCGCGAGTTCGGTAACCTCGCCCGCTATGCAACAGAGGAGGTGTCTACTGACGCCAAGAAGCAAGCAAGATTCCGTAAGGGTCTGAGCCCTGAGCTCCGTCGAGATCTGCGCCTCCATGAGTGTGCAAGCTTTCAAGCCCTGGTCAACAAAGCGATCAGTGCGGAGACTGGTCATACTGACTTTGAAGCCACAAGAAAGCACTCCCGTGACTTTGGCTCGTCTTCTGGTTCCGCGTTTCCAAAACGCAAGCTGTGGGTTCCAAACAGTTCTCTGCCGCCAAGATACACTCCGAGGCCATCCTATGTGGCGCCTCAGACGAATCAGGCCAACCCTCCAGCAAAAGCTTATGGTGGTCCAGCTGGCAATGCTGCACCACGTGCCAACCAGGTGATATGCTACAAGTGTGGAGAACCAGGGCATTATTCCCGTGAGTGTCCTCAGAATGTGGGTGCCAAGCAACCCGGAAAGTCCGTCGGGCAAGCCAAGTCGGGCAAAGCATTTTATGTGAAGCCAACTCCTGCACGTGGCCGTGTGAACTATGTGTCAGGAGAAGAAGCTGCAGAGGATCCCGACGTCATGCTGGGTACGCTTCTTGTTAATCATCACCTAGCGTCCGTTCTCTTTGACACTGGGTCTTCTCATTCCTTCGTTTCAGAAAGTTATGCACAGTTGCATAACATGTCATTTTGTGATATGCCAATCCCATTGGTTGTCCAAACCCCTGGTAGTAAATGGCAAACCTCTAGGATAACCTATGACAATGAAATTCTAGTAGACAGGCTAGTTTTTCTAGCCTCATTGATAGCATTGAAATCTTCGGATATTAATATCATCTTGGGCATGAACTGGATGTCAGCTCACTATGCCAAGATTGATACTCGCTCTAGAAATGTCCAGCTTACCCATCCCTCGGGTGAGATAGTAAATGTCTCTACTCGAGTTGCCAAATGCCAGCTCTATTCCCTAAATGCTAACCCTCTTCCGGAACTTGAAGACATTCCCGTAGTCCGTGACTTCCCGGATGTTTTTCCCGAGGAACTGCCAGGAATTCCACCTGACACAGATGTAGAGTTTGTGATAGATCTTGTTCCGGGAATTGTCCCAATAGCCAGAAGACCTTATAAGATGGCACCCCTGGAGCTAGCCGAACTTAAGAAGCAATTAGATGAGGCCCTGAGCAAAGGTTTCATTCGTCCTAGCTCTTCTCCTTGGGCTTGTCCCGTCCTCTTCGTCAAGAAGAAAGACGGAACGGATCGGATGGTTGTAGATTACCGACCAGTTAACCTGGTCACCATAAAGAACAAGTATCCGCTCCCCAGGATCAACGACCTGTACGATCAGCTCGCTGGATCCTCAGTCTTCTCCAAAATGGATTTGAGGTTGGGATACCATCAAATCAAGATTAAGAACGGGGACATTCCAAAAACGGCTTTTGTTACTCGTTATGGCCAATATGAGTACACCGTCATGTCCTTCGGTTTAACCAATGCCCCAGCCACCTTCTCTCGGCTGATGAATTCAATCTTCATGGAGTATTTGGATAAATTCGTCGTAGTATACCTCGATGATATTCTCATCTACTCCAAGAATGAACAAGAACATGCTGAGCATCTAAGGCTGGTATTGATGAAACTTCGAGAGCATCGCCTTTATGCCAAATTCTCAAAATGTGAATTCCGGTTACCAGAAGTGACCTATCTAGGCCACGTAATCTCTGGTAAGGGTATTGTTGTCAATCCCGAGAGAGTTCAAGCTGTCCTTGATTGGACTCAACCTGAATCGGTTAAGCAAGTTAGGAGTTTTCTTGGTCTAGCGAGCTATTGTCGCCGCTTCGTCAAGAATTTCTCCAAGGTTGCAAAGCCTCTGACTGAACTCCTCAAGAAGGATAAAAAGTTCGAGTGGACACCATAGTGTGAGCATAGTTTTCAGGAACTGAAAAGACGCCTGACTTCCACACCTGTGTTGCTACCACCAGATTTTTCTAAGGACTTTGTTATCTATTGCGACGCCTCGCGACAGGGATTAGGTTGCATTCTCATGCAAGATCGTCATGTGATCGCATACGCATCTCAACAGTTGCGTCCACATGAGGATAATTATCCCACACATGACCTTGAGCTTGCAGCTGTGGTCCATGCACTAAAAACCTGGCGACATTACCTTCTGGGTAATCGTTGCGAAATATTCACTGATCACCAAAGTCTGAAATATATCTTCACCCAGCCGGATTTGAATCTCAGGCAAAGACGGTGGGTTGAGTTGATCTCGGATTACGACTTAGGGATAACGTACACCCCGGGGAAGGCCAATGTTATGGCCGATGCACTAAGTCGTAAATCTTATTGTAACAATTTGATGCTACAACAAGGTCAACCACTTCTCCATGAGGACTTTCGGAAGTTGAATCTTCATATCGTTCCTCAAGGATTCCTTTCTACCCTGGTGGCGAAGCCTACTCTTAAGGATCAAATTATAGCTGGCCAAAAGCGTGACAAGGGTATATCACGGATCAAGGAGAATATTTTTAGTGGAAACGCTAAAGAATTTTCCATGAATGATCAAGGTGTGGTGTTCTTCCAGAATCGTTTAGTGGTTCCTAAGAACCCACATCTAAGGCAGTTAATCCTTAAGGAGGCTCATGATTCTCCTCTCACCATTCATCCCGGTAGTACTAAGATGTATTAGGACCTACGCCAGAGGTTCTGGTCGACTAGGATGAAGAGAGAAATTGCTGAGTTCGTTGCTAACTGCGACGTTTGTCGTCGAGTTAAGGCAGAACATCAAAGGCCTGCTGGCACCCTTCAACCTTTAGCTATTCCTGAATGGAAATGGGATAAAGTTAGCATGGATTTCATTACCGGATTTCCCAAGACCAATAAAGAAAACAATGCTATCTTTGTGGTCATTGACCGTCTTTCCAAACTGGCTCATTTTCTTCCTGTTCGTGAGAGTATAACAGCTAGCCAGCTAGCGGAGTTATATATCTCTCGAATAGTGTCTCTTCATGGTGTTCCCCTGGAAATTAACTCGGACCGTGTAAGTATCTTTACTTCTCGCTTCTGGGAAAGTTTTCAGAATGCCATGGGGACTCACTTATCTTTTAGCACTGCTTTCCATCCCCAGTCAAGTGGTCAAGTAGAAAGAGTGAATCAAATCCTAGAAGATATGCTCCGAGCTTGTGTTATTTCGTTCGGTATGAATTGGGAGAAGTGCCTTCCATTCGCCGAATTCGCTTATAACAATAGTTATCAATCAAGCTTGGGCAAAGCCCCTTTTGAAGTTCTCTATGGACGAAGATGTCGAACACCTCTTAATTGGTCAGAAACCGGAGAGAGGCAACTCTTTGGCCCGGACATGATCCAGGATGCAGAAGAGCAGGTTCGCATTATTCGTGGAAAGTTGAAAACAGCCCAGTCTCGTCAAAAGAGCCAATATGATCGTCATCATAAGGCTGTGACCTTTGAAGTTGACGAGAAGGCTTATCTTCGGGTTACACCTTTGAAGGGTACCCATCGTTTCGGTATCAAGGGCAAGTTGGCTCCTCGTTACATTGGACCTTTTCGCATTCTTGCCAAACGAGGAGAAGTTGCCTACCAGTTGGAACTTCCTCCGGATCTTTCCAAAGTTCATGATGTCTTCCACGTCTCGCAACTCAGGCGTTGCTTTTCGGATCCTATCCGTGAAGTGGACCACGAAACGCTTGATCTCCAAGATAACCTTTCTTACCGAGAATACCCCGTGCATATTCTTGATCAACCTGAGCATACCACTCGACGTCGAAATCTCAAGTTTCTTAAAGTTCAATGGTCAAATCATTCTGAAAAGGAGGCAACTTGGGAAAGAGAGGATCGTCTCCGACTTGAATATCCTGCGTTATTCCCGACGACTTCTAAATCTCGGGACGAGATTCTTTTGAGTGGGGGTGAGTTGTCACATCCCTAAACCTTAAGCTAGATAGCATTGTGCTCATGTCTTCTTTGCATTTGCATCCAAGAAGTTCCAACAAAAACAACAAAGTGGCAAAGGAAAAACTCTAAACCCTAGCCACCATTTCAATTAAAGGAAAATTCAACTAGTTCAAAATCAATGAACCCAAAATGGCCTCAAGAAATGTTCAAACTTTCTGATAAATCATGAAAGTAAATGAGCATTAGAGAAAACTATTTTCTTGACACTTTAAGCATTTTAAATAAATGCAAAAGCCACTGGTTTCAAATTTAAAAATTTGAAATCAGAAACTATAATTTTCCAAAAATGTTGAAAGTCTTGGAAATGAGTGGGGATATTATAACAAATATTTCAGGAGGTCAAAATTAGTTTTTACTTTTTGTTTTGGAGCTGAAATAATTAGCAAAGCAATAAATAGAAAAACAGAAAAACAAAAGCAGAAGAAAAAGGAAAAGACTTACCTGACGCCCAAGCCAGGCCCAGCCCATCTCGCCGCTCGTCCCCTTCCCCGCGCCAGTAGGCAGCAGGAGGTGGCCGCTGCCTCCTCCGGCGCGGCCACGCACCTGCGTGCCTGCCTGGCCGCCGGTTCGCGCTGGCGACGACGGGGATAAGCTCCCCAGAGCCTCCCCTATCCATTCCCCGCCTCGGTTCTTCCCCTCCGCCCGGATCTCCTCCCCCTCCCTGCTGCCGCCATTAGAGCCGAGCTCGAGCTCGAGCTGATCGTGCCCCTGGCCATAGGATCTCCTCCGCGAGCACACCATTAGCTCCGCCTCGTCGCCCTGGTCGTCTCTGCAGAAGCCGAAGTCCCCTCGAGCCCTGCAACGCCCGCAACGCCGTCGTCTTCTTCCTCCGGCCGCCGGACCTCTCCCGTCGATTCGTCACCCCAGGCCTTCCCCGAGCGTCTGAGCTCTGCTCTGCACTCCCTGTGAGCATGCGGTGGTTTTCCCTAAGATTTCCCCGTCGATCCCCTCCTCTAGCCCTAGTTTCACCGGAGCCCGACGAGCACCGCCGCTGCCGCTCGTCGCCGGTAGCCCTCCGATGTCCAGCTCGTCCTCCCGTGAGCACCAGAAGCTCCAGGACGACGCATAGATGCCGTAGCAGCTAAGATCTAAGCATGGATCCCTCTGATTCAAAGCCCCCGACGACGCCCGAGCTTCGGCCGCCGCTCCGGCTCGTCGCCGACGCCTCTTCCGGCGACCCTAGCCTCCCCAGTTGGTCCTGCCAGATCGGCCACTTCGCGAGCTTGCTTTAGCTGCCAACCGCGTGCGTCTTCGTGCGGTGCAGCGCCGTCTAGGTCGCCTCCGGCGAGCCCTCCGCTGCGGGTTTGGTCGCCGGCGACCACCCTCCGGTGGCCGTCGACGTGGCCGGCAATTAGGGCCTAATCGCCCTCCTCTGAGTCGCTGACACAGGGCCCCACGCCTGGTCAAACCCCAATTAGGGGCTGGTCAGCGCAGGATTAGTCCCAGAGAGGCTGACCAGTGGAGCCCCCCTGTCAGGTTTGACGTGCACAGGTCGGCTGACCTGCTGACGTCAGCCTGATGCAATAAATGGAATTTCCAGTATAAAAATAATTCAGGAAATTGCTAAAAATTGCAAAAATCATAGAAATTAATCTGTAACTCCAATGAAAATAATTTATATATGAAAAAGTATCAGAAAAATTCAAGGATTCTGATTATGCTATTTTTAGCTATGTTTGAAAAGGTTGCAGAACCCTAAATTGTGAAATAAGGAATAATTCAATTCTTTAATCACTTTATAAATGGAATTTGCAAAGATATCCAAATGTCATTATAATTGCAATGATGACACACTGCCCTAGATATAAACCAGTACCATAACATGACATTTAATGCATGTTAACATTAGGTTGATCTGAGCATCAGGTCGAATCAATTAAACCGGTATCCGAAAATACCCGTTTGAATTGCTATTCGAATGTGATTCAAATCAACTCTAAACCTAAAACATCTTGATTATAATAACTTATCACCTTGCATTCTCATGCCATGCTCATGCATCATTTTGATTGCATATGATTGTTATTGAATGTTGCCGTTCATTTCGGTAGGCTCCGCACCCCCGGATTCCACCGAATATCCGTCCGACGGATATCGTTCCTCCTTTGAGCAACAAGGCAAGCACCCCTTTTGATCATCCCGATAACACCTATGCTCTTGCTCCTGCACCTATTTAATGCATTAGGATCAAATGCTTCAACTGCTTTTGCCACGATAGTTGGACCCACTTCCTTTGCATGACTTAACCTTGTCACAGTAAATAGCCGAACCTTGCAACCTAGCATACCTGGTAGTTGCTTGAGCTATGATGTGCCTTATCCGGCTATGCATGCTATGCTTAGAGTTGTGTATGGTATGTCATCTGGGAGATGAACAGAAATGTGGAATGTGTTCGGTAAGCAAAGGTCGTGTGTTGAACTTGATTTGGTAAAGGTACCGGTGAAAGGCTGTGTAGGAGTACATGGCGGGTTGTTTCATTGGAACCGTCCTTAGGAACTGAGTTCCGTGTATGTAATCCAAGACTAGATACTACCACATGATGGGCCCTGAAATATGACCCCGCTCGGCCTATTAATCGTGTAGTACTCGGTCCAGGAGTTGCAAGTAGTTTCTGGTGTTTATAGTAATGCTGGAGGCCGTGCATGGTGCTGACCTGAGAGGTGGACCGTGATGCGGTAGGCAGTGGCACGGTGTACCAAGTGGCACCCGGATGGTGGGCTGGGAACCCTGCGCACATCGTTTGAGGCCATGGCGGGAACCTCGGCCGGACTTCCGTATGGGTTACTCTCAGATAGGCGATAAACCTGGACTAGGTACTAGTGTGGTTAACGGTCGTGGCCGACTCCCTCGCTGGGCTTCTGCTTGAAGGTTGCCGAGGTGCATGACGTGCACATGGCGATAAGTGGCGGGAGTGTGTGTGACGAAGTACACCCCTGCAGGATTATGATCTATTCGAATAGCCGCGTCCGCGGATATGGACTACTTGGAGACATATGTTGTTCATAGATAACTTCAGTGGCTACTCATAAAATTGTCAAGATAAGCGTGAGTGTCGTGGACGGCATTTCCGTATGGAGAAGGAATGATTCCACGATAGTGTATTGTTGTGGTGTTAGTGGACTCGTGTGCGAGAAGTCAAGTTGTCAAAACTAATTTCAAAAGCAAGTTGTCTAGCCACGAGTCAAATGCTGGCTTTCTGCATGAAACCCCACAATACCTTCTTGATACCTTGCATGAGTAGTTAGTCATCCTGAAGTCTTGCTGAGTACCTTCGTACTCATGTTTGCTTAATAAATGTTGCAGAGGTTGCTAATGACCCTAATGGAGGGTTCTTCGTAGACATTGACGATGACGAGTAGTCAGGCCATGTGCCTTCTAGTTGCTCTGTCTGTACCCAGACAGTTTATAATTCTTCCGCTGACTTGTATTGTATGACTGCTATTATGGGTTGCGAGACCCTTGATGTGTAATATTATGTGTGTGGCTCTTCCGAGCCTCCTAAATAAAGTTTGTATGTTTATGGTTATGTTGTGATGCCATCGATGTATCTATACATATCGGTATGCCATGCGTACGTGTGTCTTACTTGATATGTATGGGGTTCGAATACCTAGTCGTGAACTTTAGTAGCACTCCCTACAAGGAAATGCCCCGTTGTGATCCAGCGAGCCTTGGTAGTTCGCTACTGCTCCGGACACATTGGTTGACCGGCATGTGTCCTTCTTAGCTGCTGTGTCTGTCCCCTTTGGGGAAATGTCACGCGACGTAATGGAGTCCTTGTAACTTGCTACGACTCGTCTACGTTCGTTGATGACCGACACCTGCTTTGTTGGGTCATGTATGCCTGTCCTTGTGCGGAACTGCCACTTTGGCTTATGACTAGACATGTCGATCCGGGTTCTTTGACATTGGAATGCTAGCGACACTATCGCATACGTGAGTCAAAAGACGCAAACGGTCCCGGCTAAGGTAAGGCTGCAGCCGTGGAGTTAACCGTGCGTGAGACCACAAAGGGATGCGATGTGTTACAGGCTGGATTCCTATGGCTTAGGATCGGGGTCCCGACATAGACTTTGACGACCTGACTACAAACGTTTGAGGACATAGCGCCTTAGCAATCGCTAAACCAACTCCGAGAGGTTATTGACCACACCGGAGCACGATCAACCTCACCACGAAGGTCTGTTCTTGCACACAAAACAAGAACAAGCAAGAAACCAAGATGCAATCAAGATATTGCGAATATAAGAGGAAAGCTTTATTGATGAAGGTGGGATTCTGTGACACATTTGTTTGGTCGTAGAACACAAACGAAGAACGCGAAGTGGCAGCTATGGCGAACTTGTAATCTAAACAAAACCCAAGTCTAAACGTTTCCCTAAGGGCTGTATATATGAGGGAATAGAGAGGCAATTTCGTGACCCTTGGAGGAGGGGTCCGAAACAGCCCTAAACTCGGTTTCCCCACACATACGGACTCTAAAAATAGCCTATATTATAGTATTTCGAAATTACATGGGCCTGGCCCAAAAATAATGTGGTGCAACACCTATAATAGCCTATGGACGAAATTTATAAAGTGGCATCTTGAATATTTCGTCCAAAGCCTTCATGCTCTCCTTATGATGGCTTTAGAGTGCAAAAATCACTCGTGGAAACTCCATTGTTCTCTCCCGCGCATGCACCTTCTTCTCCATGCTTGATCCCACTCCAACGAGTATCCTTCTTGTCCATTCCTTCATTCGTGGGCACAACAAAAGTATCTAACTTAGGCAGCATCATATGTTCATGAACATTAGAAGTATTCCCAAGAAATGAAAGTACCTGGTAATTCAATTGGCGTGCACGAGCTCTAGTAACTGGTCCAGTATGTATAGCAGCTTGGGTTGTGGGTGTAACAATGGTGTTGATGTCCTCATCACGACGACTACGCATAGCAGTTTTCAAAGCAGGCCAAGTAGTTGGAATATTAGATTGATGTATTCGACAATATTCAGACCAACAAACACAAGGAAAACTAGTGAAAGAACAAACATCAGCAGCAACACGTCTATCTTCAGGAAATTGCAAGCATGTAAAACGTTGTTCTGTTTCTAACTCCCAAGTAAGATATATATCAAGAACATATCGACCATCAAAAGTAGGAATATTCAATTTAAGTTTAGGGAGATGGTCATGATCCCGTACATGAGGCTGTGGTGCACCCCTACCGTTACGATTGTATCCATATGGACGATCGATGGCTTGTCGGGGTGGTTGTTGATCCTGGTGTTGAACTGGAGCAACCTCTCCCTCATCATCGTAATCACCATCATAATCATCATCATACTCCTCATTCTGCTCAACCACAGAAACCTCGGTACTAGCACCAGGAGGAGCAGCAGCAGGACCAGCAGCAGCAGTAGGAGCAACAACACAAAAATTCTGCACTTGGCCGACACGCACGCGTCGCACTCGTAGCTGTTGTTGTGGTTGAAGAGGGACAATAGGTGCAGCTGGTGGTGGTAAACGGGCAAGCACCTCATCTAACTTGGCTTTCTATCTTGGTGTCGAATTTCTTCTCCATACCTTCGAACTTGTCCATGGCCTCTCCAAAGGTGGTCACGAAATCCTGTACCTGGTCACACATCATTTGCTGAAATTTATCATAGAGCTCTCGATTGGTCAGGTTCTCCTAGTCGATCTCCTCATCGTGTGAACCTCGCATGGTTAGTGATACGTCTCAAACGTATCTATGATTTTTGATGGTTTCACGCTGTTATCTTGACTTCTTTGGTTGTTTTATGTATCTGTTTATATCTTTTTGGGACTAACTTATTAATTCAGTGCCAAGTGCCAGTTCCTGTTTTTCCGTGTTTTTGACTCTTTTCAGATCTGATTTTGGAACGGAGTCCAAACGGAAGAGAAACCCCAAAATGATTTTTTCCTGAACGGAAGAAGACCAGGGGCTTTTGGGCCAAGCCAGGTGGGCTCTAGGGAGCCTACAAGCCCCCACTCCGCCACCAGGGGGGAGGCGGCGTTGGGCAGGCTTGTGGCATCCCTCGCCGCCCCCTCACCTAGGTCTTTGGCCTCTAAATTGCCAAATATTCCCCAAAAAATCATAGGATCCTCAAAAATACTTTTTCGCCGCCGCAAGCTTCCGTTTCCGCGAGATCACATCTGGAGACCCTTCCCGGCGCCCTGCCGAAGGGGACTTTGGAGTTGGAGGGCTTCTTCATCATCATCATCGCCCCTCCAATGACTCGTGAGTAGTTCACTTCAGACCTACGGGTCCGTAGTTAGTAGCTAGATGGCTTCTTCTCTCTCTTGGATCTTCAATACGAAGTTCTCCATGATCTTCAGGGAGATCTATCCGATGTAATCTTCTTTGGCGGTGTGTTTGTCGAGATCCAATGAATTGTGGATTTGTGATCAGATTATCTATGATATATTCTTGAGTCTTTGCTGATTTCTTATATGCATAATTTGATATCCTTGTAAGTCTCTCCGAGTCTTGGGTTTTGTTTGGCCTACTAGATCTATGATTCTTGCAATGGGAGAATTGCTTGGTTTTGGGTTATGCCATGTGGTAACCTTTCCCAGTGACAGTAGGGGCCGCAAGGCACACATCAAGTAGTTCCCATCAAGGTTAAAAGATGGAGTTTTTATCATTGGTTTGAGATTATCCCTCTACATCATTTCATCTTTCTTAACGCGTTACTCTGTTCTTACTAACTTAATACACTAGATGCATGCTGGATAGCGGTCGACGTGTGGAGTAATAGTAGTAGATGCATAAAGTATCCGTCTACTTGTTTAGAACGTGATGCCTATAGAAATAATCATTGCATAGATATCGTCACGACTTTGCGCAGTTCTATCAATTGCTCGACAGTAATTTGTTCACCCACCATCTACTTGCTTTTATGAGAGAAGCCACTAGTAAACACTACGGCCCCCGGGTCTATTCACATCCGCTTTTACTTTGCTTTGTTACTTTGTTGCTTTCAGTTCTCACTTGGCAAACAATCTATAAGGGATTGACAACCCCTTCATAGCATTGGGTGCAAGCTTTTGTGTTTGTGCAGGATCTTGAGATACTCTTCCGCCGGATTGATACCTTGGTTCTCAAACTGAGGGAAATACTTACCGTCGCTGTGCTACATCACCCTTTCCGGTTCGAGGGAACACCAACGCAAGGCTCCAGGGCCACGGGGGAAATCCTTTGCATACTTGCCTAGGAAGTCCCTTATGGCATAGCGGTAGCTGAAGGATTCCTAGTGCCGTCGACACAACTATTTCTGGCGCCGTTGCAAGGGATACACAACAAACATCAGAAGTATTTCTGGCGCCGTTCCCGAGAAGGAGAAATCAAGATCTATCCAAGTAGGTCTCACAAACTCTTCTCTTGCATTTACTTTTGTTGCCAGTTGCCTCTCGTTTTCCTCTCCCCCAGTTCACATTTGCCGTTTTCATTCGCCTTTGTCCTTCGCCATTTTCTTTTGCCTTTGCCATTCCCTTTTGCCCGTCCACTCTTAGGTTTGTTCGTGAGAGACCTTTCCTCATGGCCAAACTGAACTATTTCAGAAAATTGGAAGAGATTGAAACTAATGTCAAAAGTTTCATGTCTTCTCAGTTTGACCAAAATAGTTACTTCCATAGGGAATTAAAAGAGAAAAATTCCTTGTCTGTCTGTTTGAATAAAGAGGTTGACGATATGGCCAATGATTTCCTTGCACTTAGTTCTCAGTTTCCTCACCTAGAAAATTTGGTGGGCCAAATTTCTGACAAGCATGCTACCTTAGTCAATAAGATGGCAGCTAAACCAGAAATTAGTGATGCAAATCATGAAAATCTTGAAGTGCTTGGTGTGTCTCCTCTTGAATCTTTGTTTTCGCGTGTCAAAACTACTTATGTAGGGGCTGGATATGAATCCACTTTGGTTGAAAAACACCCCAATGATTCGGAGTCCACCTATGTTGATGATAAAGGTGTGGAGAGTGGAGTAGAAGAAGTCAAAATTTTGGGCAGTAATGAAACTTCCACTTTGGATTTCAAGGAATTCAATTATGATAATTGCTCCTTGTTTGAGTGCATTTCTTTGATGCAATCCATTGGAAACTCTCCACATGCTTATAGCCAAAGCAAAGCCTTTACCGCGCATATCGTAGATGCTATGATGAATTCTATTGAAGAGAATCTCAAACTAGAAGTCTCTATACCTAGAAAACTTCACGATGAGTGGGAACCTACTATCAAAATCTAGATCAAAAACTATGAGTGCAATGCTTTGTGTGATTTTGGTGCTAGTGTTTCCGCGATTCCAAAGTCTTTATGTGATATTCCTGGTTTTCATGAGATTGAAGAGTGTTCTCTTAATTTGCATCTTGCGGATTCTACTGTCAAGAAACCCATGGGGAGGATCGATGATGTTCTTATTGTTGCAAATAAGAACTATGTACCCGTGGATTTCATTGTACTTGACATAGATTGCAATCCTTCATGTCCCATTATTCTTGGTAGACCTTTCCTAAGGACTATTGGTGCTATCATCGATATGACGGAAGGGAATATTAGATTTCAAGTTCCTTTAAATAAGGGCATGGAGCACTTTCCTAGAAAGAAAATAAGATTGCCTTATGAATCTATGATGAGGGCTACCTATGGTTTGAGCACCAAAGATGACTATACGTGATTCCATCACTTTCGCCTAGCTAAGGACGTTAAACAAAAGCGCTTGTTGGGAGGCAACCCAACGAATCTATCCTTTTTCTTTCTGTTTTGTGTTTTCCACACTTTCATAATTCTGTTATGATTGTGTTTTTTGTGTTTCTTTTTGCGTTTGTGCCAAGCAAAACCGTTATGATTAGTCTTGGGAATGATCGTTTGGTCATGCTGGAAAAGACAGAAACTTTCTGCTCACGAAACGAATTTTCAGTTTTTTTCTGTAAGAGCTTTTGAGTTGATTCCTTTTGCTGCTGATTGCTACGCAAATTCTTAAGACTTTCGTAAGTTTTCAGAATTTTGGAAGTACCATAGGTATACGAAATATACAGATTGCTACAGACTGGTCTGCTGTTAACAGGCTCTGTTTTTTGTTGTGTTGGTTGCTTATTTTGATGAAACTATGGATAGTATCGGGGGGTATTAGCCATGGAACATTGAAAGTACAGTAACCCAACATCAACACAAGTTGAATTTAAGTTTGCTACAGTACCTAAGGAAGTGGTGGTTTGCTTTCTTGTAGTAATGTTATCACGAGTTTCTGTTTAAGTTTCGTGTTGTGAAGTTTTCAAGTTTTGGGTGAAGTTCTCACGGACAAAGAGATACAAGAGTGGCAAGATCTCAAGCTTGGGGATGCCCAAGGCACCCCAAGAGATTCAAGGATGCCGTAAAAGCCTAAGCTTTGGGATGCCCCGGGAAGGCATCCCCTCTCTCGTCTTCAATCCATCGGTAACGTTACTTGGGGCTATATTTTTATTCACCACATGTTATGTGTTTTTGCTTGGAGCGTCTTGTATCGTAGGAGTCTTTTATTTTTGTTGTGTCACAATCATCCTTGCTGCACACCTAGAGAGAGAGACATGCACACACCGTGATTTTGTCGAGCTTCACTTATATCTTTTGGTAGACAATTCAGCTCACATGTGCTTCACTTATATCTTTTGAGCTAGATACTTTTGCTCTGTGTGCTTCACTTATATCTTTTAGAGCACAGCGGTGCGTGGCTTGTTAGTTGATCTATGGTTTGAAAGTAGTCTCAAAAGGGGTAGTTATCCAAAGGGATACGAAAACTTCCACCTTCATGTGCATTGAATAGTTAGAGAAGTTTGATTCATCTCAATTAGTTTTGAGTTGTGGTTATGGTAATATTGAAGTCATGCTAGTAAGGTGTTGTGGATCTAGAAATACTTGTGTTGAAGTTAGTGATTCCCGTAGCATGCACGTATGGTGAACCGCTATGTGATGAAATCTGAGCATGATTAGTATATTGATTGTCATCCTTTGCGTGGTGGTCGGGATCGCGCGATGGTTTATACCTACCAACCCTTCTCCTAGGAGTATGCGTTGAATGCTTTGTTTCGATTACTAATAAAACTTTCGCAACAAGTATATGAGTTCTTCATGACTAATGTTGAGTCCATGGTTTAGATGCACTTTCACCTTCCACCATCACTATCTTCTTAGTGCCGTGCAACTTTCATCGGTGCACAAAACCCACCATTAGCCTCCCTCAAAACAGCCACCATACCTACCTATTATGACTTTTTCAAAGTCATTCCGAGATATATTTCCATGCAACTACCACCATGACATGTGCCACCACATCTACTTTGCCTTTGCATGATCGTAAGATAGCTAGCATGATGTTTCCGTTGATGTCTATTCCATGCTAGATCATTGCCACGGTACACTACCGAAGGCATTCCATATAGAGTCATCGTTACTCTAAGTTTTGAGTTGAAATTGTGATGATCATCATTAATGGAGCATTGTCCCATGTGAGGAAATAGAAGAGGCCAAAGAAGCCCATAAAAAAAAGGCCAAAGAGCCCACCAAATAAAAAAATGAGAGAAAAAGAGAGAAGGGACAATGCTACCACTTTTTCCACACTTGTGCATATTAAGCACCATGATCTTCATGATTGAGAGTCTCTCGTTTTGTCACCACCATATTGCTAGTGGGAAATTTTCATTATATAACTTGGCTTGTATATTCCAATGATAGGCTTCCTCAAAATTGCCTTAGGTCTTCGTGAACAAGCAAGTTGGATGCACACCCACTAGTTTTCTTTAAGAGCTTTCACATACTCATAGCTCTAGTGCATCATTTGTATGGCAATCCCTACTCATTCACATTGATATCTATTGATGAGCATCTCTAGAGCTCATTGATATGCGTACTTAATGTGACTATCTTCTCCCTTTTTGTCTTGCAACCTCCACTACATTCCGCACCATCTATAGTGCTATAAGCATGGCTCACGCTCATGTATTGCGTGAGAGTTGAAAATGTTTGAGAAAGTAAAGGTGTGAAACAATTACTTGGCCAATACCAGGGTTGTGCATGATTTAAATTCGTTGTGCAATGATGATAGATCATAGCCAGACTATATGCTTTTGTAGCGATAACTTTCTTTTGGCCTCGTTATTTTGAAAGTTCATGATTACTTTGATAGTTTGCTTCAATTATTATTGTTTCCACGTCAATAGCAAACTATTGTTTTGAATCTAATGGATCTGACCATTCACATCACATAAGAGGAATTACAAAGGACACCTATGCTAGGTAGCATGAAAGCATCAAAAATTCATTCTTATCACTTCCCTACTCGAGGACGAGCAGGAGTTAAGCTTGGGGATGCTTGATACGTCTCAAACGTATCTATAATTTTTGATGGTTTCACGCTGTTATCTTGTCTTCTTTGGTTGTTTTCTGTATCTTTTTATATCTCTTTGGGACTAACTTATTAATTCAGTGCCAAGTGCCAGTTCCTGTTTTTTCCGTGTTTTTGACTCTTTTCAGATCTGATTTTGGAACGGAGTCCAAATGGAAGAAAAAACCCAAAATGATTTTTTCGTGAACGGAAGAAGACGAGGGGGCTTTTGGGCCAAGCCAGGTGGGCTCCTGGGAGCCCACAAGCCCCCACTCCGCCACCAGGGAGGAGGCGGCGGTGGACAGGCTTGTGGCCTCCCTGGCCGCCCCATGACCTAGGTCTTTGGCCTATAAATTCCCAAATATTCCGCAAAAAATGAGGGGAGCCTCGAAAATACTTTTCTACCGCCGCAAGCTTCCGTTTCCGCGAGATCTCATCTGGAGACCCTTCCCGGCGCCCTGCCGGAGGCGACTTTGGAGTTCGAGGGCTTCTTCATCATCATCATCGCCCCTCCAATGACTCGTGAGTAGTTCACTTCAGACCTACGGGTTCGTAGTTAGTAGCTAGATGGCTTCTCTTCTCTCTTGGATCTTCAATACAAAGTTCTCCATGATCTTCATGGAGATCCATCCGATGTGATCTTCTTTGGCGGTGTGTTTGTCGAGATCCGATGAATTTTGGATTTGTGATCAGATTATCTATGATATATATTTGAGTCTTTGCTGATTTCTTATATGCATGATTTGATATCCTTGTAAGTCTCTCCGAGTCTTGGGTTTTGTTTGGCCAACTAGATCTAAGATTCTTGCAATGTGAGAAGTGCTTGGTTTTGGGTTCTGCCATGTGGTGACCTTTCCTAGTGATAGTAGGGGCAGCAAGGCACACATCAAGTAGTTG
>NC_058519.1:293807582-293812582 GCF_904849725.1 Hordeum vulgare subsp. vulgare
AGAAGACTCTGTTACGATCCCATCTTATCCAAAAGTGATATGATAGCCCGATGAAGAAGCCTTGTGCATGCAAGATCTGTGGAGAAATAGGACACACCCAGGAAGAAAACCAGGATGGATGCCCTCATTGTGAAGAAAATCACCCAGCTGAGGAGTGCCCAAGTAGTCAGGTAACTTGTTTCCTTTGTGAAGGAACCACCCACTACCCAACTCAGTGTCACGTTTACCCCAAGTATGCCTGAAACCCATAGACCCCGGGACTAACAAGGACCAAGTACTATCTTTTTGGAGAAGGAAACATGGATCAGCAAACGTTTTCTTAGGAGCATACGAAAACCCGAGAGTTGTGAAGATACGATAGATGTTTTGTTGAGCTTGCAGAACCAATGGATTATCCGAACTTCGTTCGTGGACAAGAGATATTCTGCAATGCTTGTGAGGATGCCCAAGTGTTAGAATACGAGATTCACTAAGCCTTATACAAGGTAATGATTTCAGTGCGAGATGGCTTGGCCACCATGACGACTTACTATTATCGTTCTCTTGCTTTTCGGAATGGTAAATCTGAGAGACTTACCCATAGTGAAAGACGACGTTCTTTCAAGCTTTTGTTTAAGCCTTAGAATGGTATAAGAAAGCCCATGTACATGGCACTTGTTGTCACGCATAGGAAATTTTACGGTGAGGGTGAAGCCAAGACCCTTCTCTCTGCAGGATAACCACAAATGGTAGACCACCATGAGAATTATCGATAGGTTATTTTGAATGGTCACGAGACTTGTCAGTTAAGAAGACCCAGTAAAGGAAGAAGCTTATATCAACAGAAGGACCCTCGTTTTAATGGAAACATTATGAATATAGCGGAAGATATGAAGACTGTGAGGAGTCAGATGCGAAAAACCCCAAAGGTTTGTTAAAATCTTTAGGGACCAGTAGCAGTCATTTTAAGTGTGGTAGCATCCCACTTTGCCGGAAGTTGGATTTGTTAGAAGACCCCCAAACCTTAACCTTTTCTTTCTAGCCTCTTCGAATCTCGAGGACGAGATTCATTTTAAGTGTGGTAGTTTGTAACATCCCAAAATTATAAATTTTGGAATCTTAATATAATTATTAGATTGATTGTTTGTTTGTTTGAGTGACTGAAACTTGAGTGGAATTTGAAACTTCTCAAAAAAATGAGAGGGAATAAAATGACTTTCCCAAAAAAATTCTATTTTGAATCCCTTTTCAATTTTGAGTTTGAATATTTTCAAAACCCTTTGATTAAAAAAAATCACCCAGCGGAGGAATGCCCAACTAGTCAGGTGACTTGTTTCTTGTGTGAAGGAACCACCCACTACCCAGCGGCGTGTCACATTTACCCCAAGTATGCCTGAAACCCACAGACCCCGGGACTAACAAGGATCAAGTACTATCTTTTTGGAGAAGGAAACTTGTTTCAGCAAACGTTTTCTTAGGAGCATACGAAAATCTGAGAGTTGTGAAGATACGATAGAGGTTTTGTTCAGCTTGCAGAATCATTGGATTTATCCGAACTTCATTCGTGGACAAGAGAAACTCTGCAATGCTTGTGAGGATGTCCAAGTTTTAGAATACGAGATTCACTAAGCCTTATACAAGGAAATAATTTCAGTGCGACATGGCTTGGCCACCATGACGACTTACTATTGTTATTCTCTTGCTATTCGGAATGGTATATCTAAGAGACTTACCCATAGTGAGAGACGACGTCCTTTGAAGCTTTTGTGTGAGCCTTAGAATGGTATAATGAAAGCCCATGTACATGGCACTTGTTGTCACGCGTAGGAAATTTTACGGTGAGGATGAAGCCAAGACCCTTCTCTCTACAGGATAACCACAAATGGTAGACCACCATGAGAATCATCGATAGGTTATTTAGAATGGTCACGAGACTTGTCAGTTAAGAAGACCCAGTGACGGAAGAATCTTATATCAACAGAAGAACCCTCGATTTTGATGGAAACATTATGAATATAATGGAAGAACTTCACCAAAGAAGTTACCATGAAGAATGTGACGAGCAAGATGCCAAGACCCTAGAGGATTGTTAAAAATTTGAGCGACCAGTAACTCTCATTTTAAGTGTGGTAGCACCCCACTTTGCAGGAGACTATATTTGTTAGAAGACCCCCCCAAACCATAACCTTTTCTTTCTAGCCTCTTCGAATCTCGAGGACGAGATTCATTTTTAGTGTGGTAGTTTGTAACATCCCAAAATTATAAATTTTGGAATGTTAATATAATTATTAGAATGATTGTTTGTTTGTTTGAGTGATTGAAACTTGAGTGGAATTTGAAACTTCTCAAAAAAAACGAGAGGGAATAAAATGACTTTCGCAAAAAATTTCTATTTTGAATCCCTTTTCAATTTTGAGTTTGAATATTTTCAAAACCCTTTGATTAAAAAAAATCAAACGAGAGGAGGAAAATGACCCTCCAAAATCAGAGACTATGTCTTGATTCAAATTTTAAGTATTTGCAATTTATTTGAAATTCAAATTCCTTTTCATTTTAAAGTTATTGCAAAAAAATAATTTAAAAAAATAATATTTTGTTGGTTTTGAAAATATGTTCATGTTTTAGAAAATTTTATTCTGAAAATTTTGATATATAATATGCCTATATAAAATGTTCTCTCTATTTTCGTTTTTTACGTTTTTTCACATTTTTTAAAAAGGAAAAAACATTGTTCAAAAAAAAGGCACGGCTCGCATGAATCGCCTCTTGCGGCCGGCCGAACCTTTACCTGGCCCATGAGAGGCTTTGTTTCTTTTATCTCCACGTTACGTATATGTTTAGTCCCACATTGCCTATCTATGGACCATTAGACCTCCCTTCCACCTATAAGTATAGACCCATAGGAGCATCCAAAAATCATCTATTTCGGGTTAAATCAATCTTTTGGTTTAACTAGATTTATTAAATAAAAATATTTTTTCCATCTCTTCGGCGGGATTTCTGGAAGTCCTCTCCTCATTGGAATTAATTCTTACTCTGCATTCTAAAGGTATTTCTCTTCGTATTTTTTTTATACTCCCGTAGTTTATTATTTCTAGATTAGTATTCCTACACTAGTATACGGTAGAGTAATTAGATATATTAATTAGTCTTCGTATTTCCACATTAGTACTAGAATTCTTTTAGACGTAGCACTTTTATTCCATAAAACAGCTTGGCCCTGATTTTTCAAATAGCCATAACTTTTTACTCGTTTATCCGAATTAGATGAAACCAATGCCTAGAGTTTCGTCTTGATCCCAACTATCCTGTGAACCTATCATATCAACTTTTTGAAATTTTCAAATTTCGAAATTTGTTCATATTCATATTCAAACTTCTTTTGATCATATCTTTTTATCCGTAGCTCCGTTTTAGATGAATTCAATAGCGTCGGATTCATATCAAAGTAATCTTCCTGTTTGTATGATTAGTTTTAACTTTTCAACTTATAATTTTGATCAAATCAGATTTATCTATTAGTGCCCAAAAGTGTTCACATCGTTCTAAGCCGATTCAATGTTATATTGACGTATTTGTATCTTTTGATCCGCTATTTCAAATCTAGTAATTCTTTTTTCTACACGCTCATATTTATCTCCTATATCCAATAGCATCATTAGTTTCGACCTTTGAACCTTACAAATTTGAGTGATTCAAATTTGTATTTGAACATTCATTTGATCTTATCTTGCAAATCGTACCACCTTTTCAATTGATTCCTTTCACCCCTAAACACTCATGTCATATATTTTTGTACATAACCATCGTACTTCAGTTCAACTTCTCTTGAACTTTTTAATGCAAATTCAATTCATACTTCAATTCGCTATAACTTGCGTTGTAGTGCTCCATTTCAAGAAATTCTATCTACAAATAAATTCTTATGTCTTATAATATTTGTCAAACAACATTCATGTTGTTCTTCCAATATTTTTGATCATCTCCCATAGTGTATGCAAGACGAGCTTATATAGCAATGGTTCCTCATCCATTGACTCTTTTGATCTCATTCATTCACCTTCACTTTACAACACACTTAGGACCTTTTTATTAAACCTTAGTACGTTGTTATTTTGCACCAAGACATGCTTTCTTCTTATGTTCTCTTGGTTCTTTCTTTTTGGCATGAATGTTTATTGAATGCTATTTGTTTACGATAGATTGCTCGGAGTGTGGTGAGTAGAACTATGAGGATTTTGAGAGCGACTATCTTCATCAAGTAATACCAGGCAAGTCATTTGATCATGTATCACCTATGTTTTATGCATCGTAGTTCTACCATCCTATGCCCAATTGCATGCTGCTTAGGTACTTGGAAATTTTTGTATAGATTGTAGTATCATGTGGTAGGCACACAACAACCCCGATACTTGGCCCCGGGATGACAAATTTCATATTGCTATGCTTGAGTAGACGGGATTTCGGTTGAGTGCATAACACGAGTGATGCGAGGTTGATTAAACAATCAAGACCGGTTAAGACAAGATTTTCAAGACCTGAGAACGCAATGCAACTCTGGGTGAAGGACGGTTGATCGGCTCCCTGGAGAACCCAGTGGATGACCCGGGATGCTGGAGAGGCCATGACATCCTGCGAAAAGCTTCACCCAGGCTCAAAGAGACGGACGGATATTTTCAAGACCCAAGGCTTACCTGCACAGCCAAAAGTCATTATGGGCTCTGGCTTGGTTGGACAACGCGGCGACTCTGGACAGGCGGTGCTAGCAGATGTAGAAGAACGGTAGGAATGGATGGGCACCGACAGGGATTCAGAGGGACCCGTTGAAAGACCATGTTTTGATCATCCGGTCTTCAAACACCCTGAAGTGCGAGGACATACACGGAGGCGATCGAATCTTGTGGGGAACGTGTGCAAAACTCTGTAGAGTACTCAAACCTAATCGATTAGCCGTGTCCACGGTCATGGACAACTTGAGCCAAAGGAACTGAAGTTATCTGGAATTCTCAACACCATTACAT
>NC_058519.1:293840082-293847582 GCF_904849725.1 Hordeum vulgare subsp. vulgare
TTCGGGATCAAAAGTTGTGGCCAAAACAAAACAGAAACTTTCTGTTTTTGCAAACAGGCAGAAAAATATAAAGCTATCTAGTACTAAAAGGAGAGTACACGTGGCAAGCTACTGTTGGCTGGGAGGGGTGTTTGTTGGAACGTTTTGAGCAAACGGCCTAGCTCTAACAAAAGCTACTGGCTAAAACATAAGTGAAAATAAAAAAACGCTGGTTTTCTAAACTAAACCGAAGAGTTATCCCTAGATCTAATCTACACCCTATAGCTAAGATCCAACGGTTACAAACTAAGAATAGAGAAAACAGAGAGGGGAGGGAGAGAGTACCGTGCTGGGGCAGTACTCCGGCGGGAAGAAGATGGTGACGTCGCTGGCGAGGGGGGGGGGGGGAGGGAGCTCCGGGGCGTTGGATGGGATGGGCGGCGGCGGGGCGGTTACTAAAGAAAAAAAATATACTTTCCTAATTATAACTTTTTCCGAGACAGAAAATAAAAACGAAAAAAAGAAAAGTAAATCAAAATATTAATATAGGGTATTATATACCAAAAAATCAGAAAAAAAATCTCTACCCGAATAACATTTTTCCAAAGCAAAAATATAAACTTTAAAAAAATGTTTTTTTTCAAAAATTCCCAATTTTCTTTATTTTTTTGCAATTATTTTTGCAAAAGAATTTGGGTTTCCTTGGCTCAAATATTTCAGAAATTTGCCCGCACTTTGGAGGGTCATTTTCCTCCGCTCTCTCTCTTGCGTGCAAGAGAGTTTTCTCCGGGCATTTCTCGCGCGAGGAAAAATGAAAATGCAAATCGAAAAGACGAAAGAAATTCACGAGCTAAATTTATTTCAATCACTTATGCATAGATGCTTAGCTACAATGTAAAACATTCCCAATTAGGAAAATTGGGATGTTACAAACCTACCCACCTTAAGATGAATCTCGCCCTCGAGATTCGGGTTGGCTAGAAAACAGGTGCGGGTGGTCTCGACGAAAATCCTCTTCTCGTTCCCAGGTGGCTTCTTCCTCGGTGTGGTGGCTCCACAACACCTTGCAGAACTTGATGATCTTGCTGCGGGTAACTCTGTTGGTAGTCTCGAGAATCCTGATGGGTTTCTCCTCATACGTCAGATCACTGTCAAGCTGTATGGCCTCTAGGGGCACTGTATCTCTCAACGGAACATCGACCATCTCAGCGTGGCATTTCTTCAACTGGGAAACATGGAAAACATCATGAACTCCGGACAATCCTTCCGGCAGTTCCAGTTGGTATGCAACTTCGCCTCTACGTTCAAGAATTTTGTAGGGGCCAATGAAACGTGGTGCTAATTTTCCTTTCACACCGAATCTCTTGATTCCTCGAAGTGGAGACACCCGAAGATATGCTCGGTCTCCCACTTCGTACGTTACTTCCTTGCGTTTGCTGTCAGCATAACTCTTCTGCCTGGACTGAGCTATCTTGAGTCGGTCACGAATTAGCTTGACCTTCTCTTCAGAATCTCGGATAAGGTCGGGACCAAAAAGTTGTCGGTCTCCAACTCCATCCCACATCAACGGTGTTTTGCACCTCCTTCCGTATAGAGCTTCGAAAGGGGCCATCTTCAGACTGGTCTGGTAGCTGTTGTTGTATGAGAACTCGGCATGCGGTAAATTGTCATCCCAACTAGACCCATAGTCTAGTGCGCAAGCTCTCAACATGTCCTCCAGAATCTGATTAACTCTCTCGGTCTATCCATCTGTCTATGGGTGAAAAGCTGCACTGAACTCCAATCTCGTTCCCAAGGTTTCATGCAGTTGGTGCCAAAATTTTGATGTGAACTGAGTCCCTCTGTCTGACACAATGCTCTTCGGTACTCCGTGCAGACATACGATCCTCGTCATGTATATCTTGGCCAGCTTGGTACTCGTGTAAGTAGTCTTCACCGGAATGAAGTGAGCTACCTTGGTCAAACGATCGACCACAACCCAAATAGAATCATAGCCAGAACGGGTCCGAGGTAATCATGTGATGAAGTCCATACCAAGCTTTTCCCATTTCCACTCGGGTATCGGCAGAGGTTGGAGCAAACCGGCTGGCTTCTGATGCTCGGCTTTTACTCGCTGACAAACATCGCATATAGCTACATACTCGGCAATGTCTTTCTTCAATCCTGTCCACCAGAAACTTTCTGTCAGATCCAGATACATCTTGGTGTTACCGGTGTGTATCGAGTACGGGGAATCATGGGCCTCCTGAAGTATCAACTTCCTGAGTTCGGGATCATTGGGCACATAGATGCGATCCTCAAACCATAAAGTTCCGTGTTCATCCTCACGAAAACCTTTAGCTTTCCCGTCTTCCATTTTCTGCTTAATCTCAGCTATCTCCTTGTCTGATTTCTGTGCTTCGCGGATCTTTTCTGTCAAAGTGGACTGAATTTCCAGAGTGGCAACAAATCCTCTTGGAATTATCTCCAATTTGAGCTCTCGGAGGTCATCGACTAACTCCTGGGGTAATCCTCCCGCTGTGAGTGTATTCACATAACTCTTGCGGCTTAATGCATCGGTACAACATTTGCCTTGCCTGGGTGATAATGCAATCTCATGTCATAGTCCTTGATCAACTCCAGCCATCGCCTCTGTCTGAGGTTCAACTCCTTCTGCGTGAAGATATACTTCAGGCTCTTGTGATCAGTGTAGACATCACAACTATTTCCGATCAGGAAATGTCTCCAGGTCTTGAGAGCGTGCACTACGGCTGCTAGTTCCAAGTCATGTGTGGCATAATTCAACTCATGAGGTCTGAGCTGTTTGGATGCATAGGCTACCACTTTGCCTTCTTGCATGAGCACTCCTCCGAGTCCTTGACGAGAAGCGTCACAATAAACGTGGAAATCCTTCCGAATGTTCGGCAATATCAGCACTGGGGCTGTAACAAGACGTTTCTTCAGCTCTTGAAAACTGGTTTCACATTCCTCAGTCCAGACATACGTGGATTCCTTCTTCAATAACTCTGTCATGGGCTTGGCAATCTTTGAGAAATTCTCAATGAACCGCCGGTAATATCTGGCAAGTCCGAGGAAACTGCGGATCTCCATGACTGAAGTGGGTGCTACCCATTCGGTGACTGCTGCGACCTTGGTAGGGTCCACTGCTATTCCTTCTCCTGAGATGACGTGTCTGAGGAATCCAACTTCCTTCAACCAAAACTCACATTTGCTAAACTTTGCGTATAGCTTATGCTCTCGAAGCTTCTCCAGAACTAGACGCAGATGGTCCTTGTGTTCCTCTTCGTTCTTGGAGAATATCAGTATGTCATCGATGAACACTACGACAAACTTGTCCAAGTATTCCATAAATACCTTGTTCATCAGATTCATAAAATATGCCGGAGCATTAGTCAGTCCAAATGACATGACCATGTACTCATACAAGCCGTACCGAGTGGTAAAGGCTGTCTTGGGTATATCCTGTTCACGAATCTTCAACTAATGATACCCGGATCGAAGATCGATCTTTGAGAATACGCGAGCTCCAACTAACTGATCGAACAGATCATTGATCATCGGCAAGGGGTACTTGTTCTTGATGGTCACATCGTTCAATGCACGATAATCGACAACCATTCTCAAGGACTTGTCCTTCTTTTCAACCAAGAGCACTGGGGTTCCCCAAGGTGAAGAACTTGGGCGAATATACCCTTTGTCCAATAACTCCTTAATTTGCTTCTTGATTTCTATCAAGTCATTTGCGGGCATCCGATAGGGTCTCTTGGATATCGGGGCTGTTCCGGGTAATAGCTCAATCAAGAACTCAATCTCTCTATTGGGTGGCATGCCCGGCAATTCCTCCGGAAATACATCTGGATACTCCATTACAATCGGTACTTCCTCCTGGACTACTCCCGTGAGAGAGTTTACTCGCTTACTCCGTGTCGGGCGCTGAGACACGTACTTAATCCGCTTCTACTCGGGGGTGGTGAGCAAAATGGACTTAAGGGCACAATCAATATTCCCTTCATACTTGGCCAACCAATCCATGCCTAGGATTACATCCAATCCCTGGGACTCTAATACGATGAGGTCGGTGGGAAAATTATGGTTCCCGATGTTGAGACTCAAGGCATGGCATCCTATCCCGGCTGTCATCATGCCTCCTGGGGAACTGACCTTAATAGGCTGGCTGAGGGTTCTAGTTGGCAAACTATACTTTTCCACAACTACCCTTGATATGAATGAATGTGTTGCACAAGAATCAAAAAGTACCAATACTGGATGTGAATTTAGCAAAAACTTACCAACCACAGTATCGGGGTGATCATAGACCTCTTCAACATCAATGTGGTTCACCTGAGCTCGAGGAAAAGGATTGGGCTTCTTTGCTGCAGAGTTGCCGTTGCCGTTTCCATTTGCCTGCTTGTTCTGGGGACATTCAGTGGCATAGTGTCCCGTCTTCTGACATTTGAAGCAGGTGATGTGAGTCAGATCCTTCTAAGCTGGAGCTGAATGCTGCTGAGTGCCGGTACCGCCATTCTTGAAGTTGCTGTTGTTGCGGTGGTTCCCATTTCCTCCATGGTTGTGGCCTCCATGGTTGTGCACTGGGTGGTTATGCTGAACGTGTCCTCCAAACTTACCGGATCCAGTCCCGGTATTTCCTGGATAGGGGGTGTAGCAAGGCTTCTGCTGAGTGCCGGAGTTGAACTTTCCAACCACATACTTTCGCTTGCGGTTCTCCATCTGCTGGTGTTTCCCCTCCAAGATGAGGGCCTTATCAACCAGCTCCTGGTAGTTGTTGAAGGTGGCTACAGTCAACTAAATGCTCAGCTCATCATTGAGTCCTTCCAAGAACTTTTCCTGCTTGGCCGCATCATCGGCCACATCTCCAGGTGCATAACGGGCGAGCATGCTGAATTCATCGACGTATTGGGCCACAGAGCGATTCCCCTGGCGTAAGTTGCGAAACTCACGCTTCTTCAGACTCATTGCACCAGCTGAGACATGCGCGGTGCGGAAGGCTTGCTTGAATTGCTCCCAAGTGACTCCAGCAATGGGATAAGTGGTGGTGTAGTTCTCCCACCAAGCAGCTGCAGGGCCTTCGAGTTGATGCGCGGCAAAACGCACCTTCTCAGCTTCAGTACAACCAGCAGTGATAAGTTCATGCTCCATCTTGCGGAGCCAATCATCTGCCACAATGGGCTCAATGCCGCTGGAGAAAGTTGGAGGGTTCAACCTCAAGAAACGGGTGAGATTGTCGGCCTGGGGTGGGTGACGGTTGTTGTTATTCTGGTTCTCGATGATCAGCTGCATCAGGGTGTTTTGTTGCTGGATCAACTGAGTGAGTCCCGGTGGAAAGTTGGACTCAGGGGTGCGTCTCGGAGGCATCTGATGTTTGTGGAGGGGTGAGACTAGCATAGAACAATGGTCTAAGAGGAATTACACTACCCATATGAATGCAACACACAAGTATCACACCACACATTTCATTCAATATCATCACAAAGGTTCACACGGGGATACAAAATTCGATAATCCTAAACATCGGCCTAAAACGTATAACGATAAAGTAAATTTGGTGGTCTAGTCTAAGTGTCCTCCTCAGAAAAGCATGGTGACGGGTCCTTCGGTGGAGCTTTCTTCATAGTCCTCGTCGTTGCTGATCAAGGGGGCTACGTCTCCTTCGGGATGAAGGTTCTCGCCCATGTCCAGTTCCTCCTACAGGTATGCAACTCGAGTCTTCAACTTCTCGATCCGCTCCAGAAAGTCCTTCACCTCTAGTTCATGTTCATAGTGGGCTTCCCGGGCTGCTTCTTCAAGTTCAAGCTCGCGGAGTGACAGTTGCTTGATCTTCCTGGCGTCCTTGATCACGTGATGCTCCAGAGTCCCGTTGTACTTCTTCAAGGTCTGAGCATAAGACAAGAGAGCGTCCTTGGTCTTGCTTGAGATGATTTCTCCGTCTTCGTTTCTCCGGGATACGGTGAATAGGTCTGGAGAAATAGGGCAGCCTTTGTATTCTTCCTTGATACGTCCGAGGGCACAATGGATCGCCATGTCCCTTCTGAGAATCCAGTTGGGTGCGATGAACTTGAAATCCATCGGCTAAGTGCGCGGCTGGAATGTCCTTCCGGGAATATGCACCTCGATCCTGTAGCGTGAATCCTCCGGGTAAGACGAAGTTGGCTTCCCTGTGATAGTCGGCAGAGCAATCCTCAAGTCCTCGGTGATCTGCACCAGCTCCTTTCCGAACGGCATAGTGGTGTCGGGCTGGCAAAACTCCGTGAACTTAACAGGGATGAAGGTGGCCATCTAAACATTGGAAAGTCGGAGAGAAGTCAGAAATGATCAGAAGAGGAAATAGAAGATTTATAGACATAAGAGAAAATAGTTTTCTTCCTAAGGCTTTTCCATTCCTAGAGGTTACGTCCTAAGGTCAGCGTGTGCTCTGATACCATTTCTGTAGCGACCCGACTCAAGACGAGTCAAGCCTCTGGTGTTTCCGTACCATCCCAAGATCATGCTGGTACACACACAGTACATAATGTATATATTCAAGAGTTCAATCACACAGCTTTATTAATCGAAATCTCATAAAGAGTAATTTATTACAATAAAGTGGCTGAAGGCCATCTCATGAGATATCTAACGAAGACTAAGCGGAAGCATCAGGTAGACGAGTCCATCCAACTCCAAGGGCATGTCGCAGAGCGTAGATCGTAGCCTCACTCCTGGTCAAAAAAGTACTCTGCAACATGATACGTTGCAGCCGTGTAGGTCAGCATATTGAATATGCCGGCAAGTCACCAAAGAGAGGGGTAAAATAATAATCAACTATCTCTACATGCATATTTGGCCGGTGGAGCTAAGTTTTGCATAAAGCCAGTTTTGTCCTACAACAAAGGGGTTGGAAGCAAAATATTACTACAATGTTTGTTGTTAACGAGATGGTTCCACCAACCAGTTCTCGTGCCCGAATAGTTCATAACACCCACATCATTATTAAGTTGTGTCGAGAGTTCAGGGGAAATTCAATGCCTTCGGCTCAAGTTGTCCATGACCGTGGACACGGCTAATCGATTAGGTTGGGCACTCTGTAGAGTTTTGCACACGTTCCCCACAAGATTTCATAGCCTCCGTGTTTGTCCTCGCACTTCAGGGTGTTGGAAGACCGGATGATCAAAACATGGTCTTTCAACGGGTCCCTCTGAATCCCTGTCGGTGCCCATCCATTCCTACCGTTCTTCTACATCTGCTAGCACCGCCTGTCCAGAGTCGCCGCGTTGTCCAACCAAGCCAGAGCCCATAATGACTTGTGGCTGTGCAGGTAAGCCTTGAGTCTTGAAGTCTCCGTCCGTCTCTTCGAGCCTGGGTGAAGCTTTCCGCAGGATGACATGGCCTCTCCAGCATCCCGGGCATCCACTGGGTTCTCCAGGGAGCCGATCAACCGTCCTTCAGCCAAAGTTGCATTGCGTCCGAGGTCTTGAGAATCTTGTCTTAACCGGTCTTGATTATTATATCAACCTCACATCACTCGTG
>NC_058519.1:293855082-293857582 GCF_904849725.1 Hordeum vulgare subsp. vulgare
ACACTTATATTTTTGGGAAGGATTTTATTTCCATGTCATATTTATTATTTCCTGCTTTAATTATTAGGAAGTAAATCGGTTTTTTTTGGGAACTTACCCTGGCCCATTAAGGAACTTCCTATTCTGGCCCAACAAAGGATCTTCTCCTTCCTTTGGACTCCCTCCTCTCGTGCTCACGCAACTTCCATGGCAGGGAGCCAAGAAATCCTCCCCTTCCGGAGTTCGCGAAGTTCTTTCCCTCCCAGCACCTCCTCGCCCCCTATAAAGGATCCCCATGGCCTCCTCTTTCCATTCCCGTCGGAACCGTCGCCTCTCCCCACCTCCTCCTCCCCCCGCGGAGCTCGCCGGAGCCCGCCACAGGAACTCGCCGGCGACCTTCCCCATCGCCGCTGCACCCCCTCCCCACCCCCGCCGACCTTCCCCATCGCCCCCCGCACCTCCTCCGCCACCCCACCCCCGTCGGCCCCCCTGCACCTCCTCCGCCACCCCCACCCCGTCGGCCCCCCCTGCACCCCTCCCCATCCCCACGAGATTCCTACCAGGAACTCCTCGCCAGGAGCCCGAGGAGCAGCGCCTCGCCCCTCCACCCCAAGCGCCGGCCGCACCTCCACCTTCCCCTCCTCCGCCACCTCACCCCACCGGAGCCGCCCTCCCCACCTCGCCGGAGCCGCCTCCATCGCCGGAGCAGCCCCTGCTCGGTTCTGTCACAGGACGTAACTCCTCCTTCCTATTTTTTTCTTTTGTTTTTTGTGTTGTTTATATTCTACCGTTAGATCTAGATCCAATCGTGTATATTAAAAGCAACTTACCCCTTCGGTTTTAGTTAAAAGACCGAGCCGGTTTTCTTTACTTATTAGTTAGCCAGAGTTTTTAGTTAGATATCGGCCGCTTGCTAGTAATACCCCGTAGCACACACTATCTCAGCCAACCAGAACACGCCACGTACCCCCCTCCCGTGCACTAGTTAGTTACTCTCTTTTTTTTGTTTTAATTCAAAAACAGAGAGAGTTTGAATTTTGTTTTGCTCTTAACTTTTGATCCAGAACTCCAATGGAGTTGAATCTTTTTCCAGTAGATTACAAATTTTCTGTAGTGTTCTAAAACATATTATTTGCCTATGTTTGAAATTTCAAAATTTGAATTAGATCAGATTTAGTTTAAATCTTGTTTTGCTTATTCCAGGAGTTTAAAAATAGCTTTTAATCTGATTCTTTTTGCTAATGCTTCCCAATGAAAATATCTTTCAGTAGTACAAGTTTCAATTTGTTTTAAATAGTTTTACTTGGGGTTTTATCAAAAAAAGATTCTGTTTTGATTAGGTGAAGTGAATTCCTTCACTTTATGCAATAGTAGTGTTATGCTAGTGATGTTATTTTGCTTGTTAATGATTGTAATGCTTATGGTGTATACTTGTTTGTATCTATAGATCATTCGGAGTGCGAAGCCTGCTACTTAGAAGCGCTCGATCACGACAACTATCAGCAAGGCAAGTCATTTGATCATGTATCACCTATGTTTTATGCATCGTAGTTCTTCCATCCTATACCCATTTACATGCTGACTAGGTACTTGTAAAATTATGGTTACCTGATGTAGTATCATGTGGTTGGCACCCGAACAACCCTGTTACTTGGCCCGGGACGACAAATTGTATTATGCTATGCTTGTGTAGACGGGGTTCTGGTTGAGAGTTTATCATGAGTGATGCGAGAATAATTTAATAACCAAGACCGGTTAAGACAAGACTTTTCAAGACGTCGTGATGCAATGCAATGCTGGGTGAAGGACGATTTTGATGGGCTCCCTAGAGAAACCAGTGGACGACCCGGGATGCATGGAGACGTGCCATGACATCTACCGGAAAGCTTCACCCAGGCTCGAAGAGATGGAAGGATATTTTCAAGACCCAAGGCTTACCTGCACAGCCACAAGTCATTATGGGCTCTGGCTTGGTTGGACAACGTGGCGACTCTGGACAGGCGGTGCTAGCAGATGTAGAAGAACGGTAGGATTGGATGGGCACAAACAGGGGATCAGAGGGACCCGTTCAAAGACCATGTTTTGATCATTCGGTCTTCAAACACCCTTAAGTGCGGAGACATACACGGAGGCGATCAAATTTTGTGGGGAACGTGTGCAAAACTCTGCAGAGTACTCAAACCTAATCGATTAGCCGTGTCCACGGTCATGGACAAGTTGAGCCAAAGGAACTGAAGTTATCTGAAATTCTCAACACCATTATATATATTTGATGTGGGTAAGTAATATTGATAACTTGGGTATGAGAACTGGTTGACGGAACCATCTCATTAACAACCAACAATGTAGTAACATTTTTCTTTTAGCCCCTCTCTTGTTGTAGGAGAAAACCTTGCTTTCCGCTAAAAACATACAACACCACCTGCCATATATGCATATAGTATAGATGATATTTTACCCCCTCATATGTGACTTGCCAGCATATTCAATATGCTGACCTACACGGCCGCAACGTCTTATG
>NC_058519.1:293867582-293897582 GCF_904849725.1 Hordeum vulgare subsp. vulgare
GGACCTGTTTAAAGACCATGTTTTGATCATCCGGTCTTCAAACACCCTGAAGTGCGAGGACATACACAGAGGCGATCAAATCTTGTGGGAACGTGGGCAAAACTCTCCAGAGTACTCAAACCTAATCGATTAGCCGTGTCCACGGTCATGGACAACTTGAGCCAAAGGAACTGAAACTATCAGGAATTCTCAACACCATTATATATATTTGATGTGGGTAATATTGATAACTTGGGTATGAGAACTGGTTGGCGGAACCATCTCAATAACAACCAACAACGTAGTAATATTTTTGCTTTTAGCCCCTCTCTTGTTGTAGGAGAAAACTTTGCTTTCCGCTAAAAACTTACAGCCCCACCTGCCATATATGCATATAGTATAGATGATATTTTTACCCCTCTCTTTTGTGACTTGCTGGCATATTCAATATGCTGACCTACATGGCTGCTACGTCTTATGTTGCAGATACTTTCTTTCACGAGTAAGAGTACGATTCAGGGTTACGGTCTGCACTCAACTTGCCGTTGTTTTTTATTGGGACTCCACTCCCTTGACTGTTTCCGCTAAGATTTTGAGGTATATATTAGTTTTACGTTATTTACATGTGATTGCACTTTGATATATACATTGATTTACTGTCTGTGCCAGCATACTGATCCAGGGATGGCACAGAGGCATGGAGGCTTGACTCGTTTCGAGTCGGGTCGGTACAAATATGGTATCAGAGCACATGTTGACTGTAGGACGTGACCCTAGAAACTGGAAATTTATTAGGATAGGATCTCTCTAAAATTTTATTTCAAGAACATCCTTTACTTCTCATCCTTTCTGATTTCATCAAATGTTCTCTCCCACCTCAAATAGTTAGACAATACCCTTACCCCTTTGACGACATGAACAAAGTAAAGAGGATTTCATCATGCATTTGAAGAATTGAAGCTGTGCCAATTGAAGACTCTCAAGACCCAAAGAATTCGAAGACCCTGAAGCGTTCGAATATTTATATGACCATTAGAATTCCAAACCTCTGTTATATACCCACGTTAGATAATCTGTGATTGGGGGCTCTGCCATTGAATTTCGCGTCTCTCAAGTTACAGATTCGGTTTTCTCTTTCAAAGTGTCGTGCATGCAAGTTGGCTTTCATATTCTGGACTTACGTTCATACAAATGCTCAAATTTTAAGTGCTTCTTCCATCTATGGGGTCATGGTGGTCCTAATTGGCGTCGGGAATTCTCTATATGGAAGAAACAATGTGATGCTGAATGGATTATTGTGAGTCCATCCAAGAGGAGAGCCTCACTAGGTCTGATGGCAATGCATTCCACACCTCTGAAATCCTCTCTTAAGTCTCGATCATCTGTTCGCAAGAAGCTCACATTCGCATCCCTCCAGCAATATGAGGTTTGCAAGGGTTATAGATGTCATGTTTCCCATGAGGAGCTTCTCACGCTTGAACAGGTTGGTTATGCAGTGCCTTCTCCCGAACGTGTAATCAACTCTGCGCCACCGCCGGCTAAACTCCGGTGGACGACAGCCACACCGCATATTACGTTTGGTACTGTTTCTCGACAGGAGACATCCTCCGGATCTCCCGAGCCTGATTTTCGAATTACCAAGTGTAACGGAAATTCTTCCTTCCATCACGGAGCTGCAGCTGATCGAGCCGAGATTCATGGGGTTTTGAATTATGAGAATCAAATTTCGGTGGAGAGGTTAGATTCTGGGCCGACTTCTACGCTCATTAATGATCCTTCCGAGGTTACTTCTTCACCTCGGCCCGAACCCAATACTAGGATGGATATTCCCTCCTCGTAGTAAGCCCATCTAGCCTTTGATGAACTTATTAACGGCATGGTTGAAGAAATCTTCTCTTGCTCTATTTGCAACTCTCGGGGACATCTAGCTGCCAACTGCACGGCTTCGCCTGGATACGCTGACAGAGATGTGGGCCACCCACGATCTAGAGGCGTCTCCTTTATGCGTAATAATTGTCTTACTTGGAACTGCATGAGACCCACCACCTCCCCTGTCGCTAATATCTCGGGAACTGCCGATACTCTTGGAGAAACCGCAACGCCTGCAGCACAGTTCCTCCGTGTCTCATCGCCGTCACATCCTCGAACTCCCTCCGAGACACCACCTATCACGCCGCCGCCTCCTCCCACAATGGAGAACTTTGAGCTTGATCCGGAACGCTTCCTCCCGCCGGGCCACAACATCATCGACGCGGGTCCTGACCGGCTACCTCGAACTTACACCATGCCTGCCGTCCCCATCACCAGGCGTCATGAGCACTACGTCATCGCTGAGGTGCTCCCTGCACCCCCGGTAGATATCATGGTCCAGGTACGGCAAGAAGTGGTCGCTCTTATTTATCATAGAGGGCTTCATGTTCGATCAACCCAGCCATGGATCGAGGGCGTGGGGCTGTTTGAACTTCGGGATGCGGCAGAAAGCTTTGCTGCGGTACAGATGGTTCCACAGGAACTGGCTCACAACACCGTGGTTTGCTTCATGCTGCACAATGAAGGTGTTGGCTTATGAGGACAAGAGGGTTTTCGGCAGGGGTGTCTGATGCTCCTGGGAGTCCCTCTGGATTTCCGCAATACCGAAGACCTGCGGGCTGCAGTCAACACTTTCGGAGGGTTCCATCATTAGGTCAGCGAGGATCCCTACTTGGTTCGGTCTATTGTGTTTGCATCTTTTCCTCATGATCGACTAGTACCTCGTACCATCAACTTCTCAGAATATGCTGCTTGGGGTGGGGCGAAGGTGTCCTGGTCTGCACCTGTCGACATCCTGGGGGCGGCGCCTGCTGAGCTGCTGCCCAACAACGAGGATCCTATGCCCCTCAATGGCAACCCTCACCCGCTTCCTGGCCACCTTGTCAATGACAATCTTCTGTTTGCCCTGCCCCCGTACCCTGCTTTGGGCTGGAATGCAGTGCCACCACCCCCTGAACCTGAACCAATAGTACCTGCTGCTGTTGATGGAGGTTGTTGGGGGCAACCGGTTGCGGCTGCTGATGGAGGAGGATGGGAGCCCGAGGCGGCCCGAGAAGCACCACCTGCTGCTCCTGCACAAGACCAGGAGTCCATGGTGATTGATCTGCCAAGTCCTTCTTCTTCGGACTCGGTTCATGAGCTTGTGGACTCAAACCCATAGCCCCAGGGTGACATTGAGGAGGACACTGCTGATCTTGCTCCTCCTGCTCCTAATTTGGATGCGATGGTGGCCGCTGACCCTGCCGCCCCTAATGTTGAGGTGGCACCTGCTGTCCAGGCTCACGCTGCTGAGCCAGAAGAAGAAGTGCAGGGGGAGGATGAGGTGCAGGACGACAATCCCCTGGCAATCGTCCCGTACAAGCCCCCGCAGGTTCAGTCTGAGAATCTTTTTGTTGGGGCTGCCAGGGTTTTTATGGGCCTCCTCTGCCGCCGGTACTCTCCTGGTCCCGATCTTTTGATGCTCTCATGGGTGTGGCCACCACCATGCACATCCCTCACCAGCTGTAGATGCCAATGGTGACGCCCATTGTGATCCCCAAGCGATCCTGGGTGGTGGCCTTCGATAGCTCTGCCCCAGAGCATCGGCCACCAGAGCCAGCATGCACCCCGCTTTCTTCGGACGAGCTAATCCCCGTCAACCCCTCTTCATCTGCTGAGGACTCTTTCTCCTTTCAATCACCTGTTGTGACGAAGAAAGGGGCCCGTAAGAAGGCCACGCCTGTCGTTGACTCCTGTGTTCGACGATGCACTCGAGGCTCCATCAAGCGGGATGGTTTCAAACCGGTATTGCAGGAGCTGCCAGCGCATGTCCCTAAGAAGCAGAAGCCCAAAGCCAAGCCCATGCGTTCTCCGGCACAGGAGTCTGCCGATCCACAAGAGCAAATTCCTCCTGCCACTCCTATCCCGGTGATTCAGGCTGTCGGTCAGCAGCTTGGCATCGCCCCTGAGAAGCTGACTATGGATCGTCTTATGGAAGATCCAGCTGATGCCAAGCGATCATCTGCAGATGTTTAGTCTACTTATGTTAAATTGTTGCTGTATGGCTCCATGTATCGTCAGACTACCGTTTGCTCTGTCTTTTGGTTAACTGAAGCTCGGTTGCAAGGGTTATTACATATCCCTGCTTTTGCTTTATATATATCTTCCAATGGATAGTCGTTCTACGAGAAGTTGGCGTGTGCTGTGTTGGAATGTGCGTGGTCTAAATTCTGATCATAGACAACATGCGGTTCGTAAGAAGATTGATGAGAGTCTGGCTGTTGTCGTGTGCTTGCAGGAAACCAAAATGCAGTCCATTGATTTCCGGACAGTCAAGTGTTTCTGTCCTAAATGTTTTGATCAATTTGCTTGCTCCCCTTCCCGGGGAGCATCTGGGGGTCTTATCACACTCTGGAACTCATCCATTCTTACTGGTCTGTTAGTGGAATGCACACCTTTTGGATTAATCATCTCATTCACCTCAAATCATACTGGAGAATCCTGGACTTTGGTGAATGTCTATGGTCCTTGTCAGGGTGAAGCTAGAGATCTCTTTGTTAGCTGGCTGTATAATCTCCATATACCTGCTGATGCTAACTGGTTGCTTCTTGGAGACTTTAATTTCATTAGATCCCCTGACAACAGAAACCTCCCTAGGGCTGATGTAAATGATATGTTCATCTTCAATGAAATCATTGGTCATCTGGGTTTACTGAAACTAACCATTAAGGGCAGATCATTCACTTGGTCCAATATGCAAGATTCCCCCCTCCTTGAGCAACTTGACTGGTTCTTCACATGTGCCAACTGGATCTCTTCATATCCTCTTACACAAGTGCTCCCCCTTGCAAAAACAGCTTCTCATCATGTTCCATGTGTGGTCAGTGTCAACACTTCCAACCCTAAGTGCAACCTCTTTCGTTTTGAAAACTACTGGGTTGAAATGGAGGGCTTCATGGACTGTGTCAAAAAGTCCTGGGTCATTCCTTCTAAGAAGGCCCATGTTACTGCTGTCATTATGGATAAGATGAAACATCTCAGGCAGGCTCTGAAGAGATGGCAGACAAACTTATCCCAGTTGAAGATTTTCATCTCTAGATGTAATCAAGCTATGTTATGTTTGGATGAACTTGAGGAATTAAGGCCCCTTTTCAGACCTGAAGCTTACTTCAGGAGCATTATTAAGTTGCACCTGGAGCACCTATTGCATCTTCAGTTCCTGTACTGGAAAAAGAGAGCCACTATCAGATTTGTAAAAGTTCGTGAGGAAAACACCAAATTTTTCCATGCTGTGGCAACTGAGATATATAGGAGGAACTCCATTGCCTCTCTCAATTTAAATGATGGATCCATCATATCTGACCATGATCAAATTGCTGCATGCTTTTGGGCAACCTTTAAGGATAGAATGGGAACTTCCCTTGGAGTTAACATGGCCTTTGATCTACAATCTTTGATCCAGAAGGTGGATGGTGTTGATGTTCTCACACAACCTTTTTCTAAGTCTGAAATGGAAAAAACTATTCAGGAAATGCCCCTTGACAAAGCTCCTGGATCTGATGGCTTCAATGTCCTGTTCTTTAAGAAATGTTGGTCCATTATTTGTCCTGAGTTTTATCAACTTGCTGGTGCCTTTCATGCTGGTACTGCTAAACTGGAGAACATGACTGCTTCTTATATTACTTTGATTCCCAAAAAGAGATCACCTGAGCAAGTGGGACACTACAGACCCATCTCCCTCACTGGGATGGGCCTTAAGTGTGTGTTTAAAATGATAGCCAACACATTGCAGTTGCAGATCATGAATTGTATTCACAAGAATCAGTATGGCTTCATCAAGTCTAGAACCATACAAGATTGTGTTGGCCGGACTCTGGAATACCTGCATCAATGTCATCAATCCAAAAAACCTATAGTTATTCTCAAGCTGGATTTTGAAAAGGCATTTGATTCTGTGGAACATGAGTTCATCTTTTAGATTCTCAAACACAAAGGATTCAATGATAAATGGATACTTTGGGTACAACAGCTCCTAACTTCTGGCTCTTCTTCTGTCATGGTCAATGGTGTGCCTGGAAGGAAATTTATGTGCAAGAAAGGGGTCAGGCAGCGAGATCCCATGTCCCCACTGCTTTTTGCAATTGCTGCAGATTTTTTACAGACCTTGGTTAACAAGTTGTTGGTGGAGGGACTGATTCAGCTGCCCATCCCTTGCCATGATAAAGATTTTCCTATACAATATGCTGATGATACCCTTATCATCCTCCTTGATGATGAAACTTAACTGTTGCAGTTCAAGAAAATGCTCTTGCTCTTCTCCCAATCCACTCGACTACAAGTGAATTATCATAAATCTGCCCTTCTGCCTGTCAACATTTCTCCACAGCATCTCCAAGAGCTAGCTGACTCCATTGGCTGTAAAGTAGGATCATTGCCTTCACATACCTTGGCCTTCCAGTTGGGACAACTAAACCAAGAATCATTGATCTCATGCCACTGGTAGACAACATGGAAAGAAGGCTAAGTGCTAGTTCATCTTTCCTGGCCCACGGGGGAAGGTTACAATATTTAAACTCAGCACTGTCATCTGTTCCTATTTTCTTTCTATGCAATTTGGATATCCCACCAGGCATACTGAAACAGCTTGAAAGAATTCAAAGACAATGCCTCTGGAGAAAAAATGGGCAAGATCATGCACCCTCTCTTGCTGCCTGGAATCTGGTGTGCACACCCAAACATAAAGAGGGTTTAGGCATTATAAATCTGGCAATCCAGAATGAAGCCCTGCTGCTCAAGAATGTAGACAAATTCCTGAATCAAGCTGATATCCCATGGGTTCACTTAATCTGGAACACTTACTACCATAACACAGTCCCTTAGGGAACTGCTCTTTGTTGCTCATTTTGGTGGAAGGATATCTGCAAAAGGCTTGACAAGTTCAGATCAGTTACATATGTTCAGCCTAACAAGGGAGACACTTTCTTGTTTTGGTCTGACTCCTGGTTGGTTGGAAATTCTACTAGGCCTCTGGCTGCTAGATTCCAAAATCTTTTCTCCTCTGTTACTGATCCTTTCTGCACAGTTGAGGAGGTATTTAAATCCTTTCTTGATGAAAGTATGCTCTCCATGTTCCACTTACCACTCTCTAATCAGGCTTACCAGGAGCTACTTTCGGTCAACTCCCTACTTCAAGACCTGGTAATCAATCCCCAGGCCTCTGATAGATGGGTATGGGGTAAGGATGCTAAGGCCTACACAACCAAGCGATACTATACTCATATTCACAGCACTATTACCCCAAACCCCTTGCTGAACTGGATCTGGAAGAGATGTTGTACAATGAAGATCAAGATGTTTGCCGGGATGCTCATCATGGATGGGCTTAACACCCAAGACATGCTTGAACGGCGTCACTGGAATGTTTCAGACTCCAATCTCTGTGTTCTATGCCATGCCAGAGTTAAAGAAGACAGAGATCACTTATTTTTCAACTGTCTTTTCAGCACCAGGGTTTGGATCTACCTCCAGATCACATGGCAGGGTCAATCCATGTGGAGCTCTGCTTTAGCTGCTAAGAGAGACTTCCACAACCCCTTTTTTCTGAGGTGGTCTTCACTGCATGTTGGAACATCTCGACTATCAGAAATGCCAAGGTGTTTAACCAGGAGCAGCCAAGGTTCAGAAAATGGAGATCTAGCTTTATTCATGACATTTCCCTGTTAGCTCATAGGATTAAGGCTAGTTTCAGGGACAATAATGCTAGACATACAAAAACTTACAAAGGTTTACTTAACCTTTCAAACTAACTCTTCTCTCCCCCCTGATTTTCAGTGGGGGTGGGGCCCCTCATCCCTCAATTACCAATCACAATCTTACACATCAGTTTGTACGTAAAATCTTTACGTAAGCCTTTGTAGGTGTAGCATTACTCTTTCAGGGATGATCTCCTTAAATGGATTTCCTTTCTGCCTCCTTGAGGTTTGTATTCATAGATACCCAACCCCTTTGTACATTCTAACCTCTTCTTGTACATATAACTCTTGCTTATGGGAATAAAAGAAAAAGGGCTGTGGGGGGTTTTCCCTACAGTAGCCGGTCAAAAAAAAGATACAATGATTTGTGAGCCATCATTGGTGTGTGTTTTTCGACAGCCACAAATAAAACCTATTCTCAAAAATATTGTTTGTATTGTGTGTATCTCCCTCTCTCTCTTACCCATCTCATCCCCAAAACCTCAACCCTACAAGATGGAGTATGAAGCTGGACTTGTAATATCTGGACCAATGACCCAGCTGGAGGCTGATATATGGATTCAGAACATGGAGAACCACTTCAGGAAAAATTTGATTTCAAGTAAATATGAAGTGGCACACACTCTTCAGTACTTTACACAAAGTGCTGCTATCTGGTGGAAAATGCATCATGCCATACAAGGATTTAGTGGAGCAAAAACTTGGGACGAATTCAAGAAGACTCGGTTAAGATCCTGTCTTATTCAGAAGTGCCATGATAATCCGAAGAAGAAGACTTGTGCATGCAAGATCTATGGAGAAATAGGACACACCCAGGAGGAACACTAGGATGGATGCACTCATTGTGAAGAGAGTCACCCAGCGGAGGAATGCTCAACTAGTTAGGTGACTTGTTTCTTGTGTGAAGGAACCACCCACTATGCAGCCTAGTGTTACATTTACCCCAAGGTGCAACAAGTTGTGAAACAGCAGAAAGAAGCAATGGAGGAAACACTCACGAAGAAGATTTTAGAAGAACAAGTGATGAAGGAAAATATTGGAGACCCTGATGGACACAGCCTAACCAGATTTTTCTCCAATGCCTGTTACTCATGTGGAGAGGAAGGACATTTTTCATAGGAGTGCATGAAGAAAAGCCAAGAGTATCTGGGAAACTTGGCGACGAAAAAGGTAGAGTTTGATTCACTTGAAATAGAAGAACTGGCCAAAATAAAGGAGTCCGAAAAGAAGAGAAAATACACCAGCTAGAGTCAAATCCCTGCACATAAGGACCTGAGTCATATCAGATGTTTCAAGTGTAATGAGTTGGGCCACTACATCAATATGTGCCCAAGAAGGAAGCAGGAAACCCAAGGAGCAAAAGCAAACACTAAGAAACCTCGAGACTTGTCCGAACTCATTTGCTTTCTTTGCAAGGAAGAAGGACATTATGCTAGTGATTGTCCACATGGTAAGAAAGCTAAAATGGAGTAGTTAAGTTTTGACAGTGGCAATAAGTGTAACCTGAAGCACTCTTGTTTTTCATGAGATTATGGAGTTTAATTTTTGTAACAGATGTCCCTGAGATTGTAATAACTTCATGAATAAATAAAAATTTATTGTTTCATGATTTCCAATGTTGAAACTGTATGCGTTGTTTGTTTATGAACAAAGATCTGTGAACATTTATGAGGATATGAGAAAATATGGTCTGTGCAGGCATGAGTATAATTCATTTTAAGTGTGGTTGTAATCGGTAAACCCACAGGGTCCATTGAGTAGGAATGTACCATGCTTACCATGGAGACACATACATTCCTCTGAGCACCTATTCTCTAACACCTGCAGATGACAACCCTCTACGAGTCCTTCCTCAAAGGCCCAGAAACGATCATGACCCTAACTAGTGATCATGATTACCCAAAAATCCTGAAGGACATGATGAACCACATTCATCTTGAAGGAGATGCAGTCTACAAAGGCTACCCGTTCATGGAAAGTGGAGTGGAACTTTGGTACGCGGAAGTACACCTCCACCATGTGAAAGGAGTTTGTCCAAAGACTATGGGGCAATACTTTTCATTTCACGTGTACCACGAGCAACCTTCTTTGATGCTGTTCGTGAAGCTCCATGGAAGCCATACGTCAGATTGGAGAAATACTTGAAGCAAGACTTCGTCATACCCAGGAATACCTGAGTGAAGTCCATGCGGAGATGATGGAAATGAAGCTCATAGCCACCATGAGAAAGCGAAAGATGGATTATTTCAAGGAACACCTCGGAAAGTTCCAGTGGAACTAAAGTATCTCCAAGGGAGACAAATGAATAAAGTTGGCAGAAATGCTTGACCATACCGAACAATGTGGATGGCAGCATTGTAATAAAGTTATTTTTTAATTGGAGTTTTGAGCAGAAATTAAGAATGTAATAAAGGATTGAATATGAAATGAATATGATTTATGGATGAAGCAATACCTTTTATGGTAAACACACCCATGGAAAAAAAATCCCACAGAGTGGAGTGTGTACCAAAAATAAGTCTGAGGATTATTTTTATATGATGGTTACCCCAAGAATATGATGGATTGAAACACTATAGGATTTAAAGGCGGAGCAATTCCAAGTATGCCTGCAACCCACAGACCCCGGGACTAATAAGGATCAAGCACTACCTTTATGAAGAAAGAAACTTGGAAGAAACTATGATGGATCAGCAAACGTTTTCTTAGGAGCATACGAAAACCCGAGAGTTGTGAAGATATGATAGATGTTTTGTTCAGCTTGCAGAACTAATGGATTATCCGAACTTCGTTCGTGGACAAGAGAAATTCTGCAATGCTTGTGAGGATTCCCAAGTGTTAGAATACGAGATTCACTAAGCCTTATACAAGGTAATGATTTCAGTGCGACATGGCTTGGCCACCATGACGACTTACTCTTACCATTCTCTTGCTATTCGGAATGGTAAATCTGAGAGACTTACCCATAGTGAGAGACGACATTCTTTGAAGCTTTCGTTTAAGCCTTAGAATGGTATGATGAAGACCCCATGAACATGGCATTTGTTGTCACGCGTAAGAAATTTTACGGTGAGGATGAAACCTAGACCCCTCTCTCTGCAGGATAACCACAAACGATGGACCACCATGAGAATCATCGATAGGTTATTTAGAATGAGCACGGGATTGTCAGTTAAGAAGACTCAGTGACAGAAGAAGCTTATATCAACAGAAGAACCCTCATTTTTGACGGAAACGTTATGAATGTAATGGAAGATGCATCCCCAAAGGAGTTAGTATGAAGAATGGGAGGAGTCAGATGCCAAGACCCCAGAGGATTGTCAGAATTTTGAGGGATCAGTAACTCTCATTTTAAGTGTGGTAGCATCCCACTTTGCAGGAGATTGGATTTGTTAGAAGACCCCCAAACCCTAACCTTTCTTTCTAGCCTCTTCGAATCTCGAGGACGAGATTCATTTTAAGTGTGGTAGGTTTGTAATATCCCAAAATTTTGGAATGCTCATATAATTATTAGATTGAATGTTTGTTTGTTTGAGTGATTGAAACTTGAGTGAAGTTTGAAACTTTTAAAGAACTTTTGAATGAGAGGGAATAAAATTACTTTCCCTTTTCCTATGAATTCAAATTCATCTATTTTAAAATCAGCGAGAGGAGATAGCATAACTTCTTCAACAATAAAGAATTTGAATCAAGGTGGCATTGGAATTCCTTTCGATTTTTCTTTGCATTTTGTTTCTTCCTCACTCACGGAATGCCGGGAACCATATCTTGTCAAGCAAGAAAAAGAGAGGAGAAACATGACCCTCCAAACCCGGGGATATTCTTTGAAATATTTGAGCCATGACACCCAAGATTTATTTGAGTAATTATTTGTAAAAAGAAATAAAGCATTTAGGGGATTTTCAGAAAAACATTTTTTTTAAGTTTTTATTTTGGCCGTGGAAAAATGTCCATCATTTAGATTTTATTTTTTCTGATAATTTTAGTATATAAAAACTATTTATTGGGAATTTATTTGGTTTCCTTTTTAATCGTTTAATTTCTAGTTTTTGAAAATAGGAAAGATATCTCTTTTAAATGGAAATAGAGCTGGCCCATTAAGACGTTTCCAAATATGGCCCGACAAGAGTCATCTCCTTGCTCATGTTCTCCTTCCTCCCATTCACACAACCTTCCGTAGCCATGGAGACAGGAAATCTCCACCTTCCCGATCTCCTTGCTCCTTCCTTCCCCGAGCACCCCAAGCCCCTATAAATACTCCCCTCAACCTCCTCTCGCCATTCCCCCCTGTAGCCCAGCCCCTCCCTCGTCAGAACGCAGCCCCCACCTCGCAGGAGTTCGCCTCCAACATGAACTCGCCGGAGCTCCTGCTGCTCCCTCCCGTCTCCCCACGCCCCACCGACGCCACTAACCTTCGGCCTGAGCCCTCCTCCTTCGCATGAACCCCTCCATCGCCTTGGCCGGCCACCGGAGCCACCTTTCCGTCGTCTTCTTCAACTCCGGCGACTAACTCCGGTGAGATCCACGAAATCCCGTATTGCAGTTTTTTTCAGAAAAGTGCAATCTTAGAAAATTCATATCAATTAGTCACTAACTCTAAATTAGGTGATTCTTTGTGCGTTTGATCACAATTTTCTTGTAGTTTCCTAAAATATATAATTTGTCTATGTTTGGATTTATAAAATTTTAATTAGATCAGATTTGACTTAAATTTTGTTTTGCTTATACCGGGAGTTCAAATATAGCTTTTAAATTAATTCTTTTTTCTACTGTTTCCTATTGATCATATCCTTCAGTAGTTTAAGTTTCAATTGTTTTTATATATTTTTACTTGGGTTTCTTACCAAAACATATTCTGTTTTAATTCTTTTAGGATTATAGTTATTTCTTTTTCTATATTTGTTTTTAAATTAGTTTCTATTATATTTGAGAAAGTTTATATTTTGTTTTCTGTTAGATAACAGTAGGTTTTCAACAAAAACAAATTTTTATTTTTATTTTTATCATGAAATCAATTCTAGTTCTCTAATACCTTGCTATTGATTTCCCTACTAGTCTACTCCCATTTGAAAATACTTTCAAATAGTTTTATGAAAAATACTTTATTTTATCTTAGTTATATTTTTATTTTTTTCTCTCTTATTTTACTATTTTAGTGTTTTATTTTTCAGTTAGAACAAAAACTATTTTTCCCTAGTTTTCATTGAAATTTCCTTTGGATTCTTATTCGCTCTCTCTCTTATTGATTTTGATTGCATCAACTTTTATTGTTGTTCGTTATTTTATAATCAAGACCTGAAGACTCCAAGACTTGCAAGACCTCAGAACGAAATATACCTCTGGGTCAAGGACGGTTTAGATGGGCTCCCTGGAGAAACCACTGGACGAACCGGGATGCATGGGGAAGCGCCATGACAGCTTGCGGAAAGCTTCACCCAGGCTCAAAGAGATGGACGGATATTTTCAAGACCCAAGGCTTACCTGCACAACCACAAGTCATTATGGGCTCTGGCTTGGTTGGACAACGCGACGACTCTGGACAGGCGGTGCTACGAGATGTAGAAGAACGGTAGGATTGGATGGGCAGCGACAGAGGATCAGAGGGACCCTTTGAAAGAGCATGTTTTGATGATCCGGTCTTCAAACACCCTGAAGTGCAAGGACATACACGGAGGCGATCAAATCTTGTGGGGAACGTGTGCAAGACTCTGCAGAGTACTCAAACCGAATCGATTAGCCGTGTCCATGGACATGGGCAACTTGAGCCGAAGGCATTGAAATTTTCCAGAACTCTCGACACAAGTTAATAATGATGTGGTCTTATTGAGAACTCGGGTACGAGAATTGGTTGGCGGAACCATCTCGTTAACAACCAACAATGTAGTAATATTTTTCTTTTAACCCTCTTCTAATGTAGGAGAAAACTTGCTTTTCGCTAAAAACTTATAGCCCCACCTGCCATATATGCATGTAGAATAGATGATTATTATTTCACCCCCCTCTCTTTGATGACTTGCCGGCAAATTCCATATGCTGACCTACACGGCTGCAACGTATCATCTTGCAGAGTACTCTTCCGACCAGGAGTGAGGCTACGATCTACGTTGGTGTAACATCCCAATTTTTCCTAATTGCGAGTGTTCTACAAATGTAGCTAAGCATCTATGCATTTTATTTGCAATAAAGTTTTGCATTTGAATTCCGTCAAATACTTGCTTTTGCTTTTCTATTTTTCCTCCCCGAGAAAATACCCCAAAGAAAATTCTTGCAGGCAAGAAAGAGCGGAGGAAAATGACCCTCCCAAGCCAGGGGTGTTTTTGAAAATAATTGAGCCAAGAAAAATCATAATTTATGGAGAAAATAATTTGAAGAAGAAAATATAGCATAAGGGGATTTTCTGAAAAAAAACATTTTTTCAGTTTTTATTTTGGCCTTGGAAAAATATTAAATGGATAGAGAATTTTTTTCTAAAAATTTTGGTATATAATACCCCTATTTTTGGATTTTATTTTATTGCCTTCTTATTGGTTTTATTCTTTGTTTTTGAAAAATAGGAAAATATTCTATTTTAGGAAAAATCACCCGAGCGTCATATAACAGATCGGGCCGAATCCCCTCAGCCGGATCCGATCTGGATCCAGATCGGCCGACCGATCCCGCGGTCCCTCTCTCTCTCTCTTTGCCACCCGGGCCCCCCTGGCCGACCAAATCCCCGCTCGGTCACCCCCTTCCTTCTCTCCCTCTCTTTCCTTTCTTCCCCCCGGTCCCCTTCCAATTTCGCCGGACCTCCCTCGATCTCTTTCCCTCCTCGGCGCCCCCCTCTCCCCTATAAATACCCGCTGCCCCGGCCCTCCCCTCGCCCCGTTCCGCCACCCCGCCACCCTGCCTGAGCCCCCACGCTGCCCCTCGCGATCCTCACCGGAGTTGGACCGGAGCTGAAGCTCCCCAGCTCTTCTACGCCCCGTCCGACGCCCCACTCGCCTCTCTGACGCCACCAGGAGCTCGCCGGAGGTCTCCTCAGCCGCTCGGACCCCTACCCCAGCTCGGCCGACCATCGGAGTAGTTTCCCCGGCCACCACCACGTTCGGCCTCGCTGGAGCAAGCTCCTCACCGGCCATCTCCACTGTGAGCCGCCCCTTTTTTAACTCCTACCATTGGATCTAAAGCGTGCGGTATAGATTAGACAGGGTTACCCCTTCTGTTTTAATTAAAAGACCGCCCGGGTTTTACCCCACTTACTATTAAGCTGAAGCGTTTTTGTTATACTTCGGCCGTGTGCTAGTTTTCCCCTCAGCAAACGAACCCGCAACCAATCAGGGACTGCCACGTGTCTGTTAGAATGTGTTTTTCTTTTTTCTGTTTAATTCCAAAACAGAGAAAGTTCTAATTTTGTTTGGCTCATAACTGTTGATCCAGAGATCCAATGAGGTTGATTCTTTTTCCAGTAGATCACAAATTTTATGTAGTTTCTAAAAACATAGAATTTGTCTATGTTTGAAGTTTTGAAATTTGAATTAGATCAGATTTAGTTGAAATCTTGTTTTGCTTATTCCAGGAGTTTAAAAAATGATTTTGATTTGATTTTTTTGCTACTGCTTCCTAGTGATTATATCTTACTGTGGTATAAGTTTCAAAGTTTGTTAAATATTTTTACTTGGGGTTTTAACAGAAACAAGTTTCTGCCTTAGTGACGTATGGTGAATTCTTTCACTTAGGCCATAGCAACTATTTACTTGTGATGTTATTTTTACTTGTTGTTTGATTGTAGTGCTTATGGTGTGTATTTGTTTGTATGGGTAGATCACCCGGAGTGCGAAGCTTGTTTCTTAGAAGCGCTCGATCAAGACAACTATCATCAAGGCAAGTCATTTTGATCATACTATGTCCTATGTTTTTTGATGCATGGTAGTTTCACCTTTCTTTGCCCATTTGCATGCTGCTTAGGTACTTGGAAATTTTAGTATAGGTTGTAGTATCATATGGTAGGCACACAACAAACCCCGATACTTGGCCCGGGACGACAATTTCATATTGCTATACTTGAGTAGACGGGACTTTGGTTGAGTGCATAACACGAGTGATGCGAGGTTGATTAAATAACCAAGACCGGTTAAGACAAGATTTTCAAGACCTCGTGATGCAATGCAACTCTGGGTGAAGGACGGTTGATTGGCTCCCTGGAGAAACCAGTGGATGACCCGGGATGCTGGAGACGGCCATGACATCTTGCGGAAAGCTTAACACAGGCTCGAAGGGACGGACGGAGGCTTCAAGACCCAAGACTTACCTGCACAGCCACAAGTCATTATGGGGTCTGGCTTGGTTGGACAACGCGGCGACTCTGGACAGGCGGTGCTAGCAGATGTAGAAGAACGGTAGGAATGGATGGGCACCGACGGGGATTCAGAGGGACCCGTTGAAAGACCATGTTTTGATCATCCGGTCTTCAAACACCCTGAAGTGCGAGGACATACACGAGGCGATCAAATCTTGTGGGGAACATGTGTAAAACTCTGCAGAATGCCCAACCTAATCGATTAGCCGTGTCCACGGTCATGGACAACTTGAGCCGAAGGCATTGAAATGCCCCTGAACTCTCGACACAACTTAATAATGATGTGGGTATTAACAAACAACTCGGGTACAAGAATTGGTTGGCGGAACCATCTCGTTAACAACAAACAATGTAGTATTATTTTGTTTCCAGCCCCTCTTGTTGTAGGAGAAAATTGGCTTTATGCAAAACTTATAGCGCCACCTGCCCAATATGCATGTAGAGATAGTTGATTATTATTTTTACCCCTCTCTTTCATGACTTGCCGGCATATTCCATATGCTGACCTACACGGCTGCAACGTATCATGTTGTAGAGTACTTTTCTGACCAAGAGTGAGGCTACGATCTACGCTCAGCGACATGCCCTGGAGTCGGATGGACTCGTCTAACTGATGCTTCCACTAGTCTTCGTTAGATATCTCATGAGATGGCCTTCAGCCACTTTATTGTAATCCATTATTGTAATAAAGTACTTGATATGAGATTTTGATTAATAAAGCTGTGTGATTGAACTCTTGATATATACATTGATGTACTGAGTGTGTACCAGCATGATCTTGGGATGGTACGGAAACACCAGAGGCTTCACTCGTCTTGAGTCGGGTCGCTACAGAAATGGTATCTTTACTGTGACGCTTCTCGTCAAGGAGTCAGAGGAGTCCTCATGCAAGAAGGTAAAGTTGTAGCCTATGCATCCAGACAGCTCAGACCCCATGAGTTGAATTATGCGACGCATGACTTGGAACTAGCAGCCGTAGTGCACGCTCTTAAGACCTGGAGACATTTCCTGATCGGAAATAGTTGTGATGTTTACACTGATCACAAGAGCCTGAAATATATCTTCACACAGAAGGAGTTGAACCTCAGACAGAGGCGATGGCTAGAATTGATCAAGGACTATGACATGAGATTGCATTATCACCCAGGCAAGGCAAATGTTCTAGCCGATGCGTTGAGCCGCAAGAGTTATGTGAACACACTCATAGCAGGAGGGTTACCCGAGGAGTTAGCCGATGATCTCCGAGAACTCAAATTGGAAATAGTTCCAAGAGGATTTGTTGCCACACCAGAAATTCAGTCCACTTTGACAGAAAAGATCCGCGAGGCGCAGAAATCTGACAAGGAGATAGCTGAGATTAAGAAGAAAATGAAAGACGGGAAGGCTAAAGGTTTTCGTGAGGATGAACACAGAACTTTATGGTTTGAGGATCGCATTTATGTGCCCAATGATCCCGAACTCAGGAAGTTGATACTTCAGGAGGCCCATGATTCCCCGTACTCGATACACCCCGGCAACACCAAGATGTACCTGGATCTGAAAGAAAGTTTCTGGTGGACAGGAATGAAGAAAGACATTGCCGAGTTTGTAGCAATATGCGATGTTTGTCAGCGAGTAAAAGACGAGCATCAGAAGCCAGCAGGTTTGCTCCAACCTCTGCCGATACCCGAGTGGAAATGGGAAAAGCTTGGTATGGACTTCATCACAGGATTACCCAGGACCCGTTCTGGCTATGATTCTATTTGGGTTGTGGTCGATCGTTTGACCAAGGTAGCTCACTTCATTCCTGTCAAGACTACTTACATGAGTGCCAAGCTGGCCAAGATATATATGACCAGGATCGTATGTCTGCATGAAGTACCGAAGAGTATTGTGTCAGATAGAGGGACTCAGTTCACATCAAAATTTTGGCACCAACTGCATGAAACCTTGGGAACAAGATTGGAGTTTAGTACAGCTTTTCAACCACAGACAAATGGACAGACCGAGAGAGTCAATCAGATTCTGGAGGACATGTTGAGAGCTTGCGCACTAGACTATGGGTCTTGTTGGGATGACAATTTGCCTTATGCCGAGTTCTCATACAACAACAGCTACCAGACCAGTCTGAAGATGGCCCCTTTTGAAGCTCTATACGGAAGGAGGTGCAGAACACCGTTGATTTGGGACGGAGTTGGAGACCGACAACTTTTTGGTCCCGACCTTATCCGAGATTCTGAAGAGAAGGTCAAGCTAATTTGTGACCGACTCAAGATAGCTCAGTCCAGGCAGAAAAGTTATGCTGACAGCAAACGCAAAGAAGTAACATACGAAGTGGGAGATCGAGCATATCTTCGGGTGTCTCCACTACGAAGAATTAAGAGATTTGGTGTGAAAGGAAAGTTAGCATCCCGATTCATTGGCCCCTACAAAATTCTTGAATGTAGAGGCGAAGTTGCGTATAAACTGGAACTGCCGGAAGTATTGTCCGGAGTTCATGATGTCTTCCATGTTTCCCAGTTGAAGAAATGCCACGCTGAGATGGCTGATGTTCCGTTGAGAGATACAGTGCCCCTAGAGGCCATACAGCTTGACAGTGATCTGACGTATGAGGAGAAACCCGTCAGGATTCTCGAAACTGCCAACAGAGTTACCCGCACCAAGATCATCAAGTTCTGCAAGGTGTTGTGGAGCCACCACACCGAGGAAGAAGCCACGTGGGAACAAGAAGAAGATCTTCGCCGAGACCACCCGCACCTATTTTCTAGCCAACCCGAATCTCGAGGGCGAGATTCATCTTAAGGTGGGTAGGTTTGTAACATCCCAATTTTTCCTAATTGGGAATGTTCTACAAATGTAGCTAAGCATCTATGCATTTTGTTTGCAATAAAGTTTTGCATTTGAATTCCGTCAAATACTTGCTTTTGCTTTTCTATTTTTCCTCCCCGAGAAAATACCCCAAAGAAAATTCTTCCACGCAAGAAAGAGCGGAGGAAAATGACCCTCCCAAGCCAGGGGTGTTTCTGAAAATAATTGAGCCAAGAAAAACCAGAATTTATGGAGAAAATAATTTGAAAAAGAAAATATAGCATAAGGGGTTTTTCTGAAAAAAAACATTTTTTAAGTTTTTATTTTGGCCTTGGAAAAATGTTAAATGGATAGAGAATTTTTTTCTGAAAATTTTGGTATATAATACCCCTATTTTTGGATTTTATTTTATTGCCTTTTTATTGGTTTTATTCTCTGTTTTTGAAAAATAGGAAAATCTTCTATTTTAGGAAAAATTTCCCGAGCGTCATATAACAGATCGGGCCGAATCCCCTCAGCCGGATCCGATCTGGATCCAGATCGGCCAACCGATCCCGCGGTCCCTCCCTCTCTCCCTCTCTGCCACGCGGGCCCCCCCTGGCCGACCAAATCCCCGCTCGGTCACCCCCTTCCTTCTCTCCCTCTCTTTCCTTTCTTCCCCCCGGTCCCCTTCCAAGTTCGCCGGACCTCCCTCGATCTCTTTCCCTCCTCGGCTCCCCCCTCTCCCCTATAAATACCCGCCGCCCCGGCCCTCCCCTCGCCCCGTTCCGCCATCCTGCGACCCTGCCCGAGCCCCCACGCCGCCCCTCACGATCCTCGCCGGAGTTGGACCGGAGACGAAGCTCCCCATCTCTTCTACGCCCCGTCCGATGCCCCACTCGCCTCTCTGACGCCACCAGGAGCTCGCCGGAGTTCTCCTCCGCCGCTCAGACCCCTAACCCAGCTCGGCCGACCACCGGAGTAGCTTCCCCGGCCACCACCACGTTCGGCCTCGCCGGAGCAAGCTCCTCGCCGGCCATCTCCACTGTGAGCCGCCCCTTTTTTAACTCCTACCGTTGGATCTAAAGCGTGCGGTATAGATTAGACAGGGTTACCCCTTCGGTTTTAATTAAAAGACCGCCTGGTTTTTACCCCACTTACTATTAAGCCGAAGCGTTTTTGTTATACTTCGGCTGTGTGCTAGCTTTCCCCGCAGCAAACGAACCCGCAACCAATCAGGGACTGCCACGTGTCTGTTAGAATCTTTTTTCTTTTTTCTGTTTAATTCCAAAACAGAGAAAGTTCTAATTTTCTTTGGCTCATAACTTTCGATCCAGAGATCCAATGAGGTTGATTCTTTTTCCAGTAGATCACAAATTGTCTGTAGTTTTTAAAAACATATCATTTGTCTATGTTTGAATGTTTCAAAGTTGAATTAGATCAGATTTAGTTTAAACCTTGTTTTGGATATTCCAGGAGTTTAAAAAATGATTTTGATTTGATTCTTTTTGCTACTGCTTCCTAGTGATTATATCTTACTGTGGCATAAGTTGCAAATGTTTGTAAATATTTGTACTTGGGGTTTTAAGAGAAACAAGTTTCTGCCTTAGTGACGTATGGTGAATTCTTTGTAACATCCCAATTTTCCTAAATTCGGATGTTAATAGATCATTCATATGCATCTCATATTTTTATGCATTATTTGTTCTTCTGAAAATTTTATTCTTTTTGCAACTTCGGGCAATTTATTGGAGTGGAAATAATATGACTTCTCCCGTGTGAAATAAAAAGTTCGTAATATTTAAAATGTCATTTGGAGTTATCGTTTTGGTTTCGCAAATTTTATAATGCCCGAAATTATTTTTAGTTAAGTTTTTAAATGCTATTTGTGTGGCCTATTGCATTAAAACTATTTTCAAAATATTTGCATTAGGTGGAACTAGGTTCCTTTATTTATTTATTTTAATAGGGGTTTTATTCTATACTTATATATATGTTTCTATTTTAGCATTTTAATATATATATATATATATCTATATGTATATATATATATATTGCTATACATGTATGTATTTTTTTTATACGTATATCATTATTATTTTTTCTATGTTTGTTTTTCTTTAAAAATATATATATATATATTAATTTAATACTTTTCGTGCTTTTATTAAAAAAAAAAAAAAACTAGCTGGCCAGGCCGAGCCAAAGGCTCAGCCCAGCCAGCACTACTTGCATGCACCATTGCACCACGTGCACCAAGCATCCAGCATCCCAGCTCACGTTAGTTGACCGAGCCCAGGCTCCTGCGGTCCAGCTTTGACCAAGCTCCCAGGAACCAACGAGTCCCAGGCAGGCTCCTTGCCCAGCGACACCGAGCCGGACTCCTTTCCCGAGCCAGAGGTCGCCTCGCCAGGACCCCGCGAGGGCATAAAGTCCCAGGAGACCGCGCTCACGCTCCACCTCGTAGCGCATAGTAGCAGCCCAAATCCGTTCGGGATTCTCTCCTTCGCGAACAGCAGCACAACCTCGCCGATTCGTATCCCCAGGAGCGCTACAACGTCGCGAACAGGAGCCTCATCCACCTCGAGTTCATCATAGGAAGCCGCCGCCTCGAATCGCGAACTGGAGACCGTGCCGCATCGTGTCTGTCGCTAGGAGACTCACCGGAGGAGCACCACCGTTCCGTTTTTCCCCGCTGTTCGTGGTGAGAACGCACGCACGAGCGATTCATCAAGTCCTGATGAACAGCTTCAGGGCGAAATTCAATCTGTTTTTAATCTGTTTTAGCTCTGTCAGATTCTCGGTATAATTTTGAAACGCGTTTATCTTTTTACTCGTAACTCCGTTTCAGGAAATTCTTTTTCCTGTGATCTCGTATTGATGAGGAGAACATGTTAGAACCAGTAGTTTTCAGTTTTATGAAAATTAATTTTTTTTTGTTAAAACAGATTATTTTAAGCCTACCGGAGGCCATATTTTGCAAACCGATCATCCGGTTTAGTTGATTCTTTTTGCGTTGTCATCATATCAACATATAGATGATTTTATACCTGCTGCCATGCTATTTATGCTTTGGTTTTAAACAAGTTGTTTTATTGCCGATGATTTTATTTGGTGTTATGTGATTGTGGTGATTGATTGGTGTGATTGTTTGCAACGTGTAGATTGTGCGGAGTGCGACGCAAACTATTGTCAGGAGTGTGACCTTCTGAACCAGAATCAAGGCAAGTTACATGTTGATCATCCTTTACCTATTGTCTTCTATGCATGTAGTATTATATCACCCTATGAAAATTTATGCATGTATAGGATTATTATTATTATTGCTATGCTATTGAGCTATATCCCTCGTCATTGAAGATCGTGGTATTTGTAGTTTTGCTATGCTATGTAGACGGGGATTGGTTCCTGTATTCATTGAGATTATGTGAGGATTACTACAAAATAAATTGAGTAGTAATTCAGGATATAATACACCTCTGGGCGGATATGGTATTGCTGGGTGGTTTCAAGAACATCATGGTTTCTACCCTCTGAATGTAAGTGGAATGCCGCCCAGGTTCAAAAAGTTCAGACATACTTAGTGACTAGTAGCTTTCGTGCGCAACCACTAGCTATATGGGCTCTAGCTTAGTTGAGTAGGTTGTGGGAACCTTGCCTGGGCAAAGCTAGCAGATGTAGATATAAATAGGTGTACCGGCTTGCCGTTGGGTGGAGGTGACTGCTTCTGAAAGACTTCGTCTCAATCTTCGGGTTGGGTCTAGTGGGTACAGTGTGCAAACCGCTGCAGAGTGTATAAACTAATCATGATTAGCCGTGTCCCCGGTTATGGACAATTTTGAGCAGCTAGGCCATTACAGTTGTTGGATGATCTTGACAGATGACACACTTAATAAAATTTGATGGGAAACTTAATAATGGTAATAGGTTGGAGTTGGAGATGCCAATTCAACCATATGTGAGTTATTGTAGCAAACAAACTAAAACTTGACTATTAGGTAGCTATGAGGATAAAATCAGCTTTCTGCAAAATAACCATCAGCCTTTCTCTTGTTATACTATGCATATACATGTAGGTCTGTTATATTGTTTTTCCTGTGTAACTTGCCAATACATTCAAAGTATTGACCTATATGGCTGCAACGTATCATGTTGCAGGATATTCAGACGAGGAGTAAGGTACCGTTAGGGTCGCGAGTCTTCACTCAACATCGCCAGTGGGCTATGATGGGACTCATCGTTATTATTCTGCTACTTTTCCGCTGTTTATTAGAATAAAGCTAGCTAAGTGCTATGCAGATTGTTATATTTTATAAATTCTGGATCATACGTTATTATAAATGATGCACTTGCTATTCTGGTTTTCATCTATACTGTGTGTGCTAGCGAGTCGATCCAGGGACTAGCACAGTAAAGCACAGAGACTCAAATCCTTCGAGGTTTGGTCGTTACAGATGGCATCAGAGCAATGCGTTGACTGTAGGTCGTGACCCTAGAAAATGGATTAGAAAACCATAGGAGTCTAAATTTATTCTATAGACTTTGTCTACATCTTACTCTTTCATTAGACAACCACTCTAGTATCTTGACTAGCTTAAGTAGGAACTAGTGCTGAGACCACCAATTATCTTGTTTTATTTGCGCTATTAACGTGTTAGTGTATCTGTTTATGCCCGCTTGTGGCATGACGATACTAGGTTGCTTGCTTGATTGTTATTTTGCTTGTTGTTAAACTAGGATCTTGTTGGAATTATTCGACTATATATAGATATGTTTGATTATTGTTATGCTTGTTTGTGTTATTTGTTATGATGTTTTGTTGCCTCATATATATTACCTTGATCATAATATGCATATGGGTAGAATATCTATATTCCTTTAGACCTATTCTATCTATTTTCTTATCTATTCTTGCCCACCAGATGCGGCCGAGACGTGAGCCTAGGGACGGGAATGCAGGAGCGGGCAACAATGATGGCAATGGCAATGATGCACCGCAATATGTGCGGCAGATACTTGAGGGACAAGGCCAGTTGATCCAGTTGCTTGCCCAGAGTTTGGCCAACAATAACAACAACAACACACCGCCTCCGCCACCTATGGATATGCTCACTAGGTTCTTGAGGTTGAATCCTCAGAGGTTCTCCAGCAGTCCTGAACCTATTATGGCGGATGATTGGCTTCGTTCTATTGGTAGGAACCTGCAGACCGTTGGATGCACAGATGCAGAGAGGGTGAGGTTTGCCTCACATCTATTGGAGGGTCCTGCCGCAGCTTGGTGGGACAACTACTTGGTCACCTATCCCATTGATACTATCACATGGGCGCAGTTTGAGGCAGCTTTCCGCGCCGCACATGTGTCTGCTGGCGCCATGAGTCTAAAGAAGAAGGAGTTTCGCAGCTTGCGTCAGGGAGGTCGCTCAGTTAATGAGTATGTGGAGGAGTTCAACAAACTTGCACGTTATGCTCCTAATGATGTTAATACTGATGCAGCTAGACAAGAGAAGTTCTTGGAGGGCCTGAATGATGAGTTGGGAGTTCAGTTGACTGTGGCCACTTTTGGTAATTATCAGGAGCTTGTTGATAAGGCTATTGTGCTTGAGGGAAAGCATCAGGCAATAGAGAACCGCAAGAGGAAGTATAGCAACAACAAGTTTAATTCAGGACCACAGCAGAAGCCACGCACTTCATATCATAATCATGGAGGTAATGGACATCATCATCATGGAGGTAATGGACATCATCATCATGGAGGTAATGGCCACAATCATAATGTCCACCATCATCATAATGGACACAAGGGCAACAATGGCAATGGTAATGGTAATGGAGGTAATAATAACCAGAACCGCCAGAATGTGCCAGTGCAGAGGGACCTTAATCAGGTCCAGTGCTTCAAGTGTAGAAAGATGGGCCACTACTCCAATGCTTGTCCAGAGAGCAATAATGGTAAGGGGAGCTCTGGAGTCATCAAGCCAAACCCCTTTCAAAAGGGTCATGTTAACCACGTTAATGTGGAGGAGGTCTATAATGAGCCTGATGCAGTGATTGGTAAGTTCTTGATCAATTCAGTACCCGCTCTTGTTCTTTTTGATACTGGTGCATCGCATTCATTCATATCACGGGTATTTGTGGATAAACATAAGCTGCCTACCGTAGTCCTTAAGTCACCTATTCTAGTAAGTTCTCCTGGGGCTGAGATGGCAGCAAGTTTGGGATGTTTTCAGATGCCCTTGTCTATTGGGAAGCATGTTTTCCCGACAGATTTGATCATATTGAAGTCACAAGGTCTTGATATTATTTTGGGTATGGATTGGATGGCCAAATATGAAGGAGTTATCGATTGTGCTAGTCGATCTATTTCTCTCAGTGCACCAAGAGGGAAGAGAGTCAAATATGTATGTAAGTACCAGCATAAGAGGATGCAGGTGAACTCTCTTAAGGGGGGTAGCCTGGAAGAGGTGCCAGTTGTGAAGGATTATCCAGATGTGTTTCCGGAGGAGTTGCCAGGTATGCCACCAGATAGAGATATTGAGTTTCTCATTGATTTGATTCCTGGTACTGGACCTATTGCAAAGAGACCATACAGAATGCCTCCTCAAGAGTTGGAGGAATTGAAGAAGCAGTTGAGGGAGTTACAGGCACAAGGATTTATTCGCCCAAGTTCATCACCTTGGGGAGCCCCTGTTTTGTTTGTGGAGAAGAAGGATGGAACCTTGAGGATGTGTGTTGATTATCGTTCTCTGAATGAGGTAACCATTAAGAATAAGTATCCCTTGCCTATGATAAATGATCTGTTTGACCAGTTGGAGGGAGCTACTGTGTTTTCGAAGATTGATCTTCGTTCTGGTTATCATCAATTAAAGATTCGTGAGCAAGATATTCCAAAGACTGCTTTCACTACGAGGTATGGGCTGTATGAGTATACTGTTATGTCATTTGGATTGACTAAGGCCCCAGCATACTTCATGAATATGATGAACAAGGTGTTTATGGAGTTCTTGGATAAATTTGTGGTTGTTTTCATTGATGATATATTGGTGTTCTCCAAGAATAAGCAAGAGCATGAAGTGCATTTGCGTTTGGTGTTGGAGAAACTGAGGGAGCACCAATTGTATGCCAAGTTCAGTAAATGTGAGTTTTGGCTGGATGAGGTAGCATTCCTTGGCCATGTTATATCAGGTAATGGAGTGGCAGTTGATCCATCCAAGGTTGCTGCTGTTACAGAGTGGGAGACACCCACGTCAGTTGGTGAGATTCGCAGCTTTTTGGGCTTAGCAGGTTATTACAGGAGGTTTATTGAGAATTTCTCAAAGATTGCAAAGCCTATGACTGAATTGTTGAAGAAGGGAAGTAAGTTTGTTTGGACTGATGATTGTGAAGCTAGCTTTCAGGAGTTGAAGCAACGTTTAGTCACAGCACCAGTTTTAACTCTGCCAGACATACATAAAGACTTTAAGGTATATTGTGATGCTTCTCGTCAGGGACTTGGGAGTGTTTTGATGCAGGAAGGTAAAGTTGTTTCTTATGCTTCACGTCAGCTTAAGAATCATGAGCATAATTATCCTACACATGATTTGGAGTTAGCCTCAGTTGTGCATGCATTGAAAACTTGGAGGCATTATCTCGTTGGTAATCATTGTGATATATTTACTGATCATAAGAGCTTGAAGTACATATTTACTCAGAGGGAGTTGAACCTCAGACAGAGGAGATGGTTGGAGCTTATTAAGGATTATGATTTGAATGTGCAATATCATCCTGGTAAGGCTAATGTTGTTGCTGATGCATTGAGTCGTAGGAGCTATGCTAATGCAATTGATATTAAGGATATGCCACCGGAGTTATGTGAACAGTTCAGAAATCTGAGATTGGATATGGTCCCTAGAGGCTATTTGGCTACACTTGAGGTAAGACCTACTTTGCTTGACAGAATTAGAGAAGCTCAAAAGGATGATAAGTATATTGCTGAGATAAAGGAGAATATGCAAAAAGGGAAAGCAAAGGATTTCCATGAGGATGAGCATGGAACCATATGGTTTGAGAAGCGTATTTGTGTACCTCAGGATGCAGATATAAGGAAATTGATTCTTCAGGAGGCGCACGATTCACCTTATTCTATCCACCCAGGTAATACTAAGATGTATTTGGATTTGAGGGAGAGATTTTGGTGGCCTAGCCTGAAGAGGGAAATTGCTGAGTATATTGCAGTATGTGATGTGTGCCAGAGAGTTAAAGCAGAACATCAGAAACCAGCAGGTTTGTTGCAACCATTGCCTATACCTGATTGGAAGTGGGATCAGATTGGTATGGATTTCATCACTGGATTACCCAGGACTCGATCAGGTTATGATTCTATTTGGGTAGTTGTTGATCGTTTGACTAAAGTCGCTCACTTCATCCCGGTAAAGACTACCTATACTAGTGCTAAACTAGCTAAGATTTATATGTCCAGAATTGTGTGTCTGCATGGAGTTCCAAAGAAGGTAGTGTCTGATAGAGGTACTCAGTTCACTTCTAAATTTTGGCGTCAGTTGCATGAATCATTAGGTACTAGACTGGAGTTCAGTACGGCATTCCATCCACAGACAGATGGGCAGACTGAGAGGGTGAACCAGATATTGGAGGATATGTTGAGAGCTTGTGCTTTGGACTACGGGTCCAGTTGGGATGATAATTTACCATATGCAGAGTTCTCATATAATAACAGTTATCAGGCTAGTCTGCAGATGGCACCGTTTGAGTTTCTGTATGGCAGGAAGTGCAGGACGCCATTGATGTGGGATGAGGTTGGAGAGTGTCAGTTCTTTGGACCAGACTTGATTAGAGATGCTGAGGAGAAAGTCAGGTTGGTTCGTGACAGGCTAAAAATAGCACAGTCCAGACAGAAGAGTTATGCAGATGCAAAGCGCAAGGAGGTGACATATGAGGTAGGAGACCGTGCATACCTTAGAGTTTCACCACTTCGTGGAATTAAGAGGTTTGGGATCAAAGGTAAGTTAGCACCACGGTTTGTGGGGCCTTACAAGATCTTGGAGCGTCGAGGAGAAGTAGCTTATCAGCTGGAGTTGCCAGAAGCTTTGTCGGGAGTTCACAATGTGTTTCACGTATCCCAGCTAAAGAAGTGTCATGCCGAGATGACAGATGTTCCTTTGAGAGATACAGTGCCACTTGAGGCAATTCAGTTGGAGACTGACTTGACATATGAGGAGAAGCCTGTTAAGATTCTGGAGACAGCAGAGAGAGTTACTCGCACCAAGACAATCAGGTTATGCAAAGTTCAGTGGGATCATCATGCCGAAGAAGAGGCTACTTGGGAACGAGAGGAGGATCTCAAGCAGGAGCACCCACACCTATTTGCTAGCCAACCCGAATCTCGAGGGCGAGATTCATCCTAAGGGGGGTAGGTTTGTAACATCCCAATTTTCCTAAATTCGGATGTTAATAGATCATTCATATGCATCTCATATTTTTATGCATTATTTGTTCTTCTGAAAATTTTATTCTTTTTGCAACTTCGGGCAATTTATTGGAGTGGAAATAATATGACTTCTCCCGTGTGAAATAAAAAGTTCGTAATATTTAAAATGTCATTTGGAGTTATCGTTTTGGTTTCGCAAATTTTATAATGCCCGAAATTATTTTTAGTTAAGTTTTTAAATGCTATTTGTGTGGCCTATTGCATTAAAACTATTTTCAAAATATTTGCATTAGGTGGAACTAGGTTCCTTTATTTATTTATTTTAATAGGGGTTTTATTCTATACTTATATATATGTTTCTATTTTAGCATTTTAATATATATATATATATATATATCTATATGTATATATATATATATATTGCTATACATGTATGTATTTTTTTTATACGTATATCATTATTATTTTTTCTATGTTTGTTTTTCTTTAAAAAAATATATATATATATATATATATTAATTTAATACTTTTCGTGCTTTTATTAAAAAAAAAAAAAAAACTAGCTGGCCAGGCCGAGCCAAAGGCTCAGCCCAGCCAGCACTACTTGCATGCACCATTGCACCACGTGCACCAAGCATCCAGCATCCCAGCTCACGTTAGTTGACCGAGCCCAGGCTCCTGCGGTCCAGCTTTGACCAAGCTCCCAGGAACCAACGAGTCCCAGGCAGGCTCCTTGCCCAGCGACACCGAGCCGGACTCCTTTCCCGAGCCAGAGGTCGCCTCGCCAGGACCCCGCGAGGGCATAAAGTCCCAGGAGACCGCGCTCACGCTCCACCTCGTAGCGCATAGTAGCAGCCCAAATCCGTTCGGGATTCTCTCCTTCGCGAACAGCAGCACAACCTCGCCGATTCGTATCCCCAGGAGCGCTACAACGTCGCGAACAGGAGCCTCATCCACCTCGAGTTCATCATAGGAAGCCGCCGCCTCGAATCGCGAACTGGAGACCGTGCCGCATCGTGTCTGTCGCTAGGAGACTCACCGGAGGAGCACCACCGTTCCGTTTTTCCCCGCTGTTCGTGGTGAGAACGCACGCACGAGCGATTCATCAAGTCCTGATGAACAGCTTCAGGGCGAAATTCAATCTGTTTTTAATCTGTTTTAGCTCTGTCAGATTCTCGGTATAATTTTGAAACGCGTTTATCTTTTTACTCGTAACTCCGTTTCAGGAAATTCTTTTTCCTGTGATCTCGTATTGATGAGGAGAACATGTTAGAACCAGTAGTTTTCAGTTTTATGAAAATTAATTTTTTTTGTTAAAACAGATTATTTTAAGCCTACCGGAGGCCATATTTTGCAAACCGATCATCCGGTTTAGTTGATTCTTTTTGCGTTGTCATCATATCAACATATAGATGATTTTATACCTGCTGCCATGCTATTTATGCTTTGGTTTTAAACAAGTTGTTTTATTGCCGATGATTTTATTTGGTGTTATGTGATTGTGGTGATTGATTGGTGTGATTGTTTGCAACGTGTAGATTGTGCGGAGTGCGACGCAAACTATTGTCAGGAGTGTGACCTTCTGAACCAGAATCAAGGCAAGTTACATGTTGATCATCCTTTACCTATTGTCTTCTATGCATGTAGTATTATATCACCCTATGAAAATTTATGCATGTATAGGATTATTATTATTATTGCTATGCTATTGAGCTATATCCCTCGTCATTGAAGATCGT
>NC_058519.1:293950082-293957582 GCF_904849725.1 Hordeum vulgare subsp. vulgare
CCTTCTATTATTTCTTTCTCTTGCTGTTAAAAAAAACAAATCAAGAGATTTTTCCTCGGCCACGTCCCCAGATCGCTGGAGAGATCCCTCTGGCCGAATCCTTCCTCCCCACGTGAGCATCCAACCCCACGCACGCCACCCCCTTTCTTCCTTTTCTTTTTTTCCTTTTTTTCTTTCCTTCCTTCCTCTTCCTCTTTCGTTCCCCACGAGCCCACCCTTTCCTTCCAGTCAGCCATGGCGTGACTCCCCTGGATCACGGGATCCCCCCGATTCGGCCTCTCCTTCCCCTCTCGAACCCCTCCTCTCCCCTATAAAACCCCAGCCCCACGCCCCCCTTGGCCCCTCCTCCCCCACGCCGCCACGCCCCCTTGCCGCCTCGCCTCTACCTTCTCTACCTCGCACGAGAGGAGCTCCACGAGAAACACCACCTCGTCGCCCCAGCCACTACCGCCCCTCCCCGCACCAACCAACGCCACCAACAGCACCCTCGCCTCCACCGCGTTCCATTTTTCCACCAAAAACCCGAGCTCCACCGCTCCACGCCGCCCCCCGCACCTCGCCAGAGTTCGGCCGGCAACAAAGACTCACCGAGCTCTTGTCGCTCGCCACCGACTCTCCCTGCCGCCCTTGGAACCACGAGACGACGCCGTAGTTTCGCCGCATCCCCCTGCTGCTCTCGCCGTCGCTGGAGATCGCCGGAGCCCCCCTCCCCGAGCACCACCCCTTCTCTGTCTCGCCGGAGAAGAACCAGCTCCTGCAACCCACGGTGAACTACCCATCCTTTCCTTAGTCGTTAGATCATGAGTAAACGATCCAGATTAGAACAAGTTACCTCTTCGGTCTTTAGACAATAACCGAACCGGTTTTTCTCTTCACTTATTAGTTAGCCGGTGTTTTTACTTACATAGCGGCCATTTTCTAGTAAGCCCCGCAGCACACACCACCTAGGCCAACCAGAAGCTGCCACGTGTACCCCTATCCGATAGAATTCAGATTTTAGTTTTCTGTTTTAATTCCAAAACAGAGAAAGTTCCAATCTTGTTTTGATCATAACTTTTGATCTAAAGATCCAATGATGTTGATTTTTTTTCCAGCAGATCAAAAAATTACTGTAGTTTTTAAAAACATATAATTTGTCTATGTTTGAAATATTCAAATTTGAGTTAGATTAGATTTAGTTTAAACCTTGTTTTGCTAATTCTGGGAGTTTAAAAATTGCTTTTAATTTAATTCTTTCTGATACTGATCACTAGAGATCTTAGTTATCAGTCGTAAAAATTTCAGAATTATTTGAGTATTTTAGCTCATTGTTTCTCGTGAAACAATTTATGTTTCACCTATTTTAGGATTATGGCTATTTCCTTTTCTATAATTGTTTTTAAATTATTTTCTTTTATATTTCAGAAAGATTATGTTTTGTTTCTGTTAGTTTACAGTAGGTTTGCAACAAGTTTTGATTTTTATTTTTATATGTTATCATGAAATCAATTCTAGTTCTCTAATAACTTGCAATTGGTTTCTCCACTGTTTCAAATCCCGTTTGGAAATACTTTCAAATAGTTTTTTGAAAAATACTTTATTTATTCTTAGTTAAATTTATATCTTACTTCCCTGTTATTTAAGTATTTTATTTTCTGTTAGACAAAAACTATTTAGTGTTTGACGTAGTAGAAGACTCCCTAGTCTTATTTGAAGTTTCCTTCAGATTCTTATTCACTCTCTCCTTTGTTTTGATTGCTAGAATGATTGCTAGTATGAGTGCTTATGTGAATGATATGTTTGTTATATAGATTTCATCGGAGAGTGACGAGTAGTCTATCAAGTTATTTCTTGAGAAATTCTTCTTCGTCAACATTGCCAGGCAAGTCATTTGATCATGTATCACCTATGTTTTATGCATCGTAGTTCTACCATCCTATGCCCAATTGCATGCTGAGTAGGTACTTGGAAATTATGGTTACATATTGTAGTATCATGTGGTAGGCACCCAACAACCCCGTTATTTCGCCCGGGATGACAAATTCCATATTGCTATGCTTGAGTAGACGGGATTCTGGTTGAGAGTTTATCACGAGTGATGCGAGAATAATTTAATAACCAAGACCGGTTAAATCAAGACTTTGCAAGACCTCATGATGCAATGCAACTCTGGGTGAAGGACGGTTGATCTGCTCCCTGGAGAAACCAGTGGATGACCCGAGATGCTGGAGACGGCCATGACATCTTGCGGAAAGCTTCACCCAGGCTCAAAGAGACGGACGGAAATTTTCAAGACCCAAGGCTTACTTGCACAGCCACAAGTCATTATGGGATCTGGCTTGGTTGGACAATGTGGCGACTCTGGACAGGCGGTGCTAGCAGATGTACAAGAACGGTAGGATTGGATGGGCACCGACAGGGATTCAGAGGGACCCGTTGAAAGACCATGTTTTGATCATCCGGTCTTCAAACATCCTGAAGTGCGAGGACATACACGGAGGCGATAAAATCTTGTGGGGAACGTGTGCAAAACTCTGCAGAATACTCAAACCTAATCGATCAGCCGTGTCCACGGTCATGGACAACTTGAGCCAAAGGAACTGAGGTTATCTGAAATTCTCAACACAAATAATAATATTGATGTGGGTAATATTGATAACTTGGGTATGAGAACTGGTTGGCGGAACCATCTCATTAACAACCAACTATGTAGTAATATTTTGCTTTTAGCCCCTCTCTTGTTGTAGGAGAAAATTTGCTTTACGCTAAAACTTACAACACCACCTGCCATATATGCATATAGTATAGATGATATTTTACCCCCTCTCTTATTTGACTTGCCGGCATATTCAATATGCCGACGTACACGGCTGCAACGTCTTATGTTGCAGATATTTTTCTTCGACGACTAAGAGTACGATTTAGGGTTACGGTCTACACTTAACTTTTCGGTGGTGTTTATTGGGACTCCACTCCCTTGACTACTCCCGCTGAAATATTTAAGGTATATATCAGTTTTACGCTATTTACATGTGATTGCAGTTTGATATATACATTGATGTACTATGTGTGCCAGCATACTGATCCAGGGATGGCACAGAACCACAGAGGTTTGACTCGTTTTGAGTCGGGTCGCTACATGTTGTTGTTGTTGTTGTTGTTTTTGTTGTTGTTGTTGTTGTTGTTGTTTTAGTTATTGTTGTTGTTGTTGTTTTAGTTATTGTTGTTGTTGTTGTTGTTGTTGTTGTTGTCGCTGTTATCTTTGTTGTCGTTCTCGATATTGTTGTTGTTGTTGTTGTTGTTGTCTCTATTGTCGTTGTGGCTGTTGTTGTCGTTGTCGTTGTTCTCGTCGTTGTCGTCATCTTTGTTGTTGTTGTTGCTGCTGTTGTGGTCGTTGCTGTCGTTGTTGTCGCTCTTCTGGATGTTGTCATCGTTGTTGTTGTTGTTGTTGTTGTTGTTGTTGTTGTTGTTGTTGTTGTTGTTGTTGTTGTTGTTATTGTTGTTGTTGTTGGCGTTGTCGTTGTTGTCGTTGTTCTCGTCGTTGTCGTTGTTGTCGTCGTTGTCGTTGTTGTTGTTGTTGTTATTGTTGTTGTTGTTGTTGTTGTTGATGATGATGTTGTTGTTGTATTGTTTGTTTTTGTTGTGTGTGTTGTTGTTGTTGTGGCGGTTGTTGTTGTTTTTGTGTGTAGCGACTTGACTCAAAATGAGTTAAGCCTCTGTGTTTTGTCCCATCCCTGGATCAGTATGCTGGCACCCACAGTACATCAGTGTATATATCAAAGTGCAACCACATGTAAATAACGTAAAACTGATATATACCTCAAAATCTCAGCGAAAACAGTCAAAGCGAGTGGAGTCCCAATAAACACCAATGGCAGGTTGAGTGCAGACCGTAACCCTGAATCGTACTCTAACTCGACGAAGAAAGTATCTGCAACATAAGACGTTGTAGCCGTGTAGGTCAGCATATTGGATATGCCGGCAAGTCTCAAAAGAGAGGGGTAAAATATCATATGTACTATATGCATATATGACAGGTGGGGTTGTAGTTTAAGTTTTGCGTAAAGCAATTTTTTCTAGAACAAGAGAGAGGATAAAAGCAAAATTTACTACATTGTTGGTTGTTAGTGAGAAGGTTCCACCAACCATTTCTCATACCCAAGTTATAAATATTACCCACATCAATAATAAACGGTGTTGAGAATTCCTGATAACTTCAGTTCCTTCGGCTCAAGTTGTCCATGACCGTGGACACGGTTAATCGATTAGGTTTGAGTACTCTGCAGAGTTTTGCACATGTTCCCCACAAGATTTGATCGTCTCCGTTGAAGTCCTCGCATTTCAGGGTGTTTGAGAAATGAATGATCAAAACACGGTCTTTCAACGGGTTCCTCTGAGCCTCTCTCGGTGCCCATCTAATCCTACTGTTCGTCTACATCTCGTACCACCGCCCGTCCAGAGTCACCACGTTGTCCAACCAAGCCAGAGCCCATAATGACTAGTGGCTGTGCAGGTAAGCCTTGGGTCTTGAACTATCAATCCATCTCTTTGAGCCTGGGTGAAGCTTTCCGCAAGATGTCTTGGCGCTTCTCCATGCATCCCGGGTCCTCCGCTGGTTTTCCGAGGGAGCACATCAGAACCGTCCTTCACCCAGAGGTATATTTTGTTCTGAGGTCTTGCAAGTCTTGGAGTCTTCAGGTCTTGATTATTAAGTTTCTCACAACACTCATGATAAACACTCAACCAAACCCCGTCTACTAGGAGCATAGCAAAATAACGTCCCGGCCGAAGTAACAAGGGTTTAGGGGTGCCTATCATAACATACCACTCAATAACCAAAGTTTCCAAGTACCTACTTGCATGCCATGGGTGAAGAAGGTTGTAACTAATGCAATAAAATCATAGGTAAAAATATGATCAATGTGAACTTGCCAGGTAAGGTTGATGAAGAAGAATATCGCTCTCAAGAAATAACTTGATAGAACTATTCGTCACTCTCCGATGAAATCTATATAATCAAACATAATATTTATATAAGCAATCGTACTAGCATTCATCCTAGCAATCAATATAACAAACAACAATAACATTTGATGCAATAAAATCAGTAAGAAAGATCAAATAGAAATTCAAAGGAAACTTGAAAGAAAACTATGGAGTCTTCTATTACGACAATCACTAAATAATTTTTATTCTAATCAAACTTAACAGAAAATAAAACACTAAAATAGTAAAATAACAGAAAAGAAAATTAAAATTAACTAAGATAACAAAAAGTATTTTTCATAAAACAATATTATTTTAAAAGTATTTTCAAATAGGACATCCAACTAGCAACGAAGTCAATTTGCAAGTTATTACCGAACTAGAATTGATTTCATGCTATCAAATAAAATAAAATTTTGTTGTTGTTGAAAACATACTGTTAACTAACACAAAAACAAAATATAACTATTTACAAGTATAAAAGAAAATGAATTGAAAAAATTATAGCAAAAGAAATAGCAACAATCCTAGAAAGAACTAAAACAGAATCTGTTTTACATAAAATAATGATTTAAAATACTCCAAAAATTCTGAAATTTTACCTACTGATAAATAAGATCACTAGTGATCACTAGCAAAAAGAATCGACTAAATCTATTTTGAACTCCAGATATTAACAAAACAAGATTTAAACCAAATCTGTTTGAATTCAAAATTTAAATTTCAAACATGGACAAATTTTATATCTACAGAAACTACATAAAATTTGTGATCCAATGCAAAAAGAATCACCTAATTTGGAGTTATAGATTAAAAGTTATAAGCAATCTAAAATCAGGTTCAAATCTATTTCAGAATTAAAAACATAAAAAGATTAAAAAGAAAAGGCGACGTGGCAGGTTGTGATTGGCTGGAATGCATGCGCGGTTTAGGCTAACTAATGGACGGTCGCAATATAAAGGAAAACGTTTCGGTTTTAAACTACTAACAGAGAACCGCTATTTTATTAAACAAACCGAAGGGGTATCCGGTGCATCTAATCTAAAGCGTGTAATTTAGATCCTACGGTGGCAAAACAAAAAAGAGGGCGAGGGAGTCCTATCTTGGCTGTGGAGGTGAGAACGTCGGCCTAGGTGCTCCTGGCCGAAGTGGGGCGGCGAGGTGGGGTGGTTTCGGTGGCCGGCGACGGTGGTGGAAGGAGGCGGCCGATGTAGGAGGTCTCGAGCGTCGCGTTGATGGCGTCACGACGCGGTGGGGTGGCGGCTGGGGTGGTTGAGGCGCGATAGGGAGCTTCAAGAAGGGCTCGGCCTGGGCAGGGTCTCTGGCGAGGTGGGGCGGTGGCCAGATGCGAGGAGGATGGCGGCTCTTGGGGAAAATGAAGAGAGGAGGTGGTGGGGATCTTATATAGGGCCTTGGGGGCAAGGGGAAGGAAGGTACGCGGAGATCGGGGAAAGGAATCGACGAGGAATCTTCCTGGAAGCTCTAGGCGGCAAGGAAAGGAAAGGAGACAAGAGGTGGAAGAAGGAAGGTATCAAGCTGGATCAGATATTCCTAACGGGCCCAGATGCCTTTCCAAAGAAAATGATTTGTTTCCTTTTAATAAAAATAGGAAAGAAAAATAAGAAAAGGAAATAAATCCTTTTCCAAAAATATAGGTATTATATAACAAAATTCCCAGAAAAATATTTCCCACCACATGGACATTTTATTTTTCACAAAATAAAAACTTCATAAATTTTTTTAAATCAAATAAAAATCCAAATTTTCCTTTAAAATTTTTGGCACTATTTTCTTGTGACTTTTATTTATTTCGGGGGTGTCATATTACCTCCTCTCTTTCTTGCTTGGCAAGTATATTGTTAGGAAAATTTTTTTGGTTGAGATCTTGTGCCAAAAATAAATTTGAATCAAACACCGAAGGAAATTCAAATGCCACCATGATTCAAATTCTTTATAGTTGAATAACTCATGTTATTTTCTCTCATGGATTTTAAATGCATGAATTTGTATTCACAGGAAAAAGGGAAAGTCATTTTATTCCCTCTCATTCAAAAGTTTTAAAAGTTTCAAATTTTACTCAAGTTTCAATCATTCAAACAAAAAAACAATAAATCTAATAATTATAATGATATTCCAAAATTTGGGATGTTACATTGTGCTTGTTGTTGCTGTTATGATTGTCGTCGTCGTCGTCGTCGTTTTTTTATCTTGTTCTTTTCATTGATGAGGTTGTTGTCGTTGTTGTCACTATTATCATTCTTGTGTTGTTGCCGTTCTTCTCATTGTTCTCGTCATTGTCATTGTTTAGTCGTTGTCCTCGTCATCCTTGTTGCTGTTGTTGTTGTTCTTGTTGTTGTTGTTGTTGTCGTCGTCATCGTCGTCGTCGTCTTCGTTGTTGTAGTTGTTGTCGTTGTTGTCAATGTTGTTGTTGTTGTTGTCGTTGTTCTCATCATTGTCGTTGTTTTCGCTGTTATAGTTGTTGTCGTCGTTGTTGTTGTTGTTGTTGCCGTTGTTCTTATCATTGTCGTTGTTGTC
>NC_058519.1:293960082-293962582 GCF_904849725.1 Hordeum vulgare subsp. vulgare
GTTGTTGTTGTTGTTTTTGTTGTTGTTGTTGTTGTTAGCTTTGTTATCGTTGTTGTCTCGTTGTCGTTTGATGACCCACAAGTATAGGGGATCAATCGTAGTCCTTTCCATAAGTAAGAGTGTCGAACCCAACGAGGAGCAGAAGGCTCTGATAAACGGTTTTTAGCAAGGTAATAACTAGAAGCACTGAAAGTATCGGTAACAAGTGATGGTGTAGTGAGGTGAAACGTAGCAAGCGAGAAGTAACAACTAACATGTAGTAGCAACGGTGCAGCAAGTGGCCCAATCCCTTTTGTAGCAAAGGACAGGCTTAACAAGGTCTTATAAGAGGAAAAACGCTCCCGAGGACACACGGGAATTTCTGTCATGCTAGTTTCATCATGTTCATGTGATTCGCGTTTGTTACTTTGATAGATTGATATGTGGGTGGACCGGCGCTTGGGTACTGCCCTTACTTCGACTAGCATCCCACTTATGATTAAACCCTCTCGCAAGCATCCGCAACTACGAAAGAAGAATTAAGACAACGTCTAACCATAACATTAAACTAGTGGATCCAAATCAGCCCCTTACGAAGCAACGCATAGACTGGGGTTTAAGCTTCTGTCACTCTAGCAACCCATCATCTACTTACTACTCCCCAATGCCTTCCTCTAGGTCCAAATATGGTGAAGTGTTATGTAGTCGACGTTCACATAACACCACTAGAGGAAAAGACAACATTACAGCATATCAAAATACCGAACGAATACCAAATTCACATGACTATTATCAGCATGACTTATCCCATGTCCTCAGGAACAAAAGTAACTAGTCACAAAGCATAATCATAATCATGATCAGAGGTTTAATGAGTAGCATCAAGGATCTGAACATAAACTCTTCCACCAAGTAATCTCCATCTCAGGTTACAAGAGATGAACTAGGGTTTGGAGAGGAGATGGCTCTGATGAAGATGTTGATGGAGATGACTCCCCTCCAGCGAGAGGAGTGTTGGTGATGACGATGGCGACGATTCCCCCTCCGGGAGGTAAGTTTCCCCGGCAGGATCGTCCTGCCGGAGCTCTAGATTGGATCTGCTCAAGTTCCGCCTCGTGGCGGTGGAGAATCCACGAAAAAGCTCCACCCTGATTTTTTCTGCAACGAAACCCTTCATATAGCAAAAGAGGGGGGCAAGTGGGCCGCCAGGGTGCCCACAAGCCATGTAGCCACCGCTAGGGGGGTAGGTGGCGGCTACCAGTCTTGTGGGCTCCTGGTAGTTCCCCTGTGGTACATCTTTCGCGCAGTATTTTTTATATATTCCCAAAAAATTCCACATTGATTTTCAGGGCATTTGGAGTTGCGTAGAATAGAGGACTCAGACTTGCTCCTTTCCAGTCCAGAATTCCAGCTGCCGGTATTCTCCCTCTTCAAATAAACCTTGCAAAATAAGAGAGAAAAGGCATAAGTATGGTACCACAAAGTAATATGACAGTCCATAAAGCGATAAATATCAACATGAAAGCATGATGCAAAATGTACGTATCATCGTTGTTGTTGTTGTTGTTGTTGTTGTTGTTGTTGTTGTTGTCATTGTCGTTAGCTTTGTTATCGTTGCCATTGATGTTGTTGTTGTTGTTGTTGTTGTTGTTGTTGTCGTTAGCTTTGTTATCGTTGTCATTGTTGTTGTTGTTGTTGTTGTTGTTATTGTCGTTGTCGTTGTCGTTGTCGTTCTTCTTGTTGTTGTTGTTGTTGTCGTTAGCTTTGTTATCATTGTTCTCTCATTGTTGTCGTTGTCGTTTTTATCGTGGTTATCGTCGTCGTCGTTGTTGTTGTTGTAGTTATTGTTGTTGTTGTTTTTGTTGTTGTTGTTGTTGTTGTTGTTCTTGTTGTTGTTGTTGTTGTTCTTGTTCTTGTTCTTGTGGTTGTTTTTGTTGATGTGGTTGTTGTTGTTCTTTTTTGACCGGTTGTTGTTGTTGTTGTTGTTGTTGTTGGCTTCATCATTGTCGTCGTCGTCATTGTTGACGTCCTCGTCGATGTTGTCGTTGTAATTGTCATCCTCGTCGTCTTGGTCATCGTCGTGATTGTTGTTGTTGCTTTTGATGTTGTTGTTGTTGTTGTTGTTATCGTCGTCGTCGTCGTCGTTGTTGTTGTTGTCGTCATCGTCTTCGTTATTTTTGTTGTTGTTATTGTTGACTTTGATGTCGTTGTTGTCATTGTTGTCGTTGTTGTTGTTGTTGTTGTTGTCGTTGTTGTGATTGTTCTCTTCATTGTCATTGTTCTTATCGTTGTTGTCGTCGTCGTGGTTGTTGTTTTTGTTGTTGTTGTTGTTGTTGTTGTTGTTGTTGTTGTTGTTGTTGTTGTCGTTGTTTTTGTTGTTCTAGTCGTCGTCGTTGTCGTCATCATCGTCATCACCAATGTTGTTGTTGTTGTTCTTGTGGTGGTGGTGGTGGTTGCTGTTCTTGTTGTTGGTGGCGGTGTTGTTGTTGTTGTTGTTGTTGTTGTTGTTGCTGTTATTATT
>NC_058519.1:293967582-293970082 GCF_904849725.1 Hordeum vulgare subsp. vulgare
GATGTTGTCGTCGTCCTCGTCCTCGTCGTTGTTGTCGTCGTCGTCGTTTTCGTTATTTTTGTTGTTATTATTGTTGTCTTTGATGTCGTTGTATTCATTGTTATCGCTGTTGTCGTTGTTGTTGTTGTTGTCGTATTTCTCGTTGTTCTCGTCATTGTCATTGTCATTGTTTTCTTCGTTGTCGCCGTCGTCGTGGTTATTGTTGTTGTTGTTGTTGTTGTTGTTGTTGTTGTTGTTGTTGTTGTTGTTGTTGTTGTTGTTGTTGTTGTTGATGTCGTCGTTGTCGTTGCTCTCATCATTGTCGTTGTTGTTATTGTTGTCATTGTTGTCGTTATCGTTGTTGTTGTTGTTGTTGTTGTTGTTGTTGTTGTTGTTGTTGTTGTTGTTGTTGTCGTTGTTGTCGTTGTTGTCGATGTCGTCGTCGTCGTCGTCGTCGTTGTTGACGTTGTTCTCGTCGTTGTGATCGTTGTCTGTAACATCCCAAATTTCCTACTTTGGAATGTTTTACAAATATAGCTAAGCATCTATGCACTTTGTTTGAAACAAAGTTTGCATTTGAATTCTTTCAATACTTTGCTCTTTGTTTTTGCTGTATTTTCTTCCCACGAGAAATGCCCCGAAATAATTCTTGCAAGCAAGAAAGAGCGGAGGAAAATGACCCTCCAAATGAGGGGTACTTTTGAAAATATTTGAGCCAAGAAAAAAAACCAAAGTTTTATGGAGAAAATAATTGCAAAAAGAAAACAAAGCTTTTAGGGTTTTTCTGAAAACAAAACATTTTTAAAAAGTTTTTATTTTGACCTTGGAAAAATGTTAAACGTGTAGAAAAAAATATTCTGAAAATTTTGATATATAACATCACTATTTTTGGATTTTATTTACCTACCTTTTTATTTGTTTTACTTCCTGTTTTAGAAAAATAGGAAAGGTAGTTTTTTTTCGAAATCGCATCGGCGGCAGTTAAAGCTATCTGGGCCGAATCCCCTAGCCGGATCTTACCCGATTTTGGATCGGTGACCGATCCCTCCTGCGCCCTCGTCTCTCCCTCTGGCCCGTGGCCCCACTGGCCGACTCCACCTCGCCTCGGCCTTCTTCTTCCTTTTCTCCCCCGAGCGCCTTCCTTCCCACAGCACCACCAATCGCCTCCCCACCCCTACCGATCTCCTTCCCCCTGCTACCGATCCCCTTCCCTCTGCGGCCCACCCTCTCTCCCCTATATAAGCCGCAGCCCCGCCCCCCCCTCGACCCCTCCTCCCCAAGCCGTCACGCCGCCTCTCCCTGCCCCTATGCCTCGCCGGAGCAAGCTCAAGTGAAACCACCCCGCCACCCTAACGCGCCACCGCTCGCCTCCCCGCACCAACCGACCCCACCGGCAGCTTCTCCACCGCCCCCGCAACCCATTTGAACCCCTAGCCCGAGCCCTCGCCGCCCCCACACCACCGCAGCTCCCTCGCCAGAGTTAGGCCGTTCTAGGAGCTCGAGAAGCTCGAGCACCACGCCCCCGACTCCATCCCGCCTCGCCGTCGCCGCCATCCGTCGGAGGAGCCCCGCCGCCATCCTCTGGTGCACTCGACCTCGCTGGAGACTCGCCGGAGACGCAACCCCGACCTCACCACCTTCTCTGCCTCGCCGGAGGAGAAGCACCAGCAGCCCCACGGTGAGCAACCCCCAACTTTCCCTGTAGCCGTCCGATCGTAGTTGTACGGTGTAGATTAGAATGCATATACCCCTTCGGTTTTAGTTAAAAACCAATCCGGTTTTTCTCCACTTATATTTTAGCTAGAGAGTTTTAGTTAGTTTTCGGCCATGTGTTAGTATCCCTCGCAGCAAACATCCTAAGACCAATCATAGAGCGCCACGTGTACCCCTGTCCGATTAGATTCAGTTTTCTTTTCTGTTTTAATTCCAAAAACAAAGAGAGTTTTAATTTTGTTATGATCATAACTTTTGATCCATAGCTCCAATGGAGTTGAAACTTGTTCGAGTAGATCACAATTTTCCTCTAGTTGTCAAGCACATATTATTTTTCTATGTTTGAAATTTTCAAATTTGAATTAGATCAGATTTAGTTTAAACCTTGTTTTGCTTATTCCAGGATTTTAAAAATAGCTTTAAATTTATTCTTTTTGCTGCTGCTTCCTAGTGATTATATCTTTCTGTAGTATAAGTTTCAATTTTTTTTTAATAATTTTACTTGGGGTTTTATCAAAAACAGATTATGTCTTTGTTAGGTGAAGTGAATTCCTTCACTTTATGCCATAGCAACTTTATGCTCGTGATGTTTTTTGCTTGTTGATGATTGTAGTGCTTATGGTGTGTATTTGTTTGTATCGATAGATCACCCGGAGTGTGAAGCGTGCTACTTAGAAGCGCTCGATAACGACAACTATCTGCAAGGCAAGTCATTTGATCATGTATTACCTATGTTTGATACATTGTAGTTCTACCCTTCAAACACCCTATTGCATGCTGAGTAGGTACTTCGAAATTTGGTTACTTG